>NW_010311341.1:0-61343 GCF_000700745.2 Antrostomus carolinensis | reverse complement strand
CCTCCCCCCTACCCCCGGGGGGTGGGGGGCAGTGGGGGAAGGGCTTGGCTGGCTGCTGGCCAAGGGCCAGCCAGTGAAACTATCACATAAATACATCCCAGTGTTATGATGACCCAACCTGTACAGCTTCTTCCACTGGACTTATGCTCCATGTAAATGATTTGTAGTTTACAAGCAATAATCCAGATCCATCCATATTAATTTAAAAGCAAGTCAGTATGAAATCCAAGAAAACAGTTTGAAAAATAAACCTAGAATGGGAGTTTCACAAAGCCAGCACTACCCAGCTGTTTTATGTTCTAACCTTCTCTTTTAAAGCATGATCAAGAGACAGGTCAGAAGAAAAAAATACAGCATCTGACTTTGCAAAAGTGTCATGACTTTGGAGGTGAACATGCTTTGTTGGCTAATAATACACACCCTTGATATTTCAGGGAGAGTCACTACCTATGCAAAATCCTTGAGATTCAAGATCAACCTAGGAGAAACCCAAACAGCATCAGCAACACAGGAATCCAAAGGTCACATCGCATTGTTAACCAGGAAAAAGAACACATGTGAAAAGGGAATCTACAAAAATCAAATAGCACTGAGTTTGTGTATGCCAGAGACCTCAAGGAAATCAAACAGAACAAATAAAAGCAATGCAGCTACAGCATGAGAGTCACCATGTTCCAAAGACCCTGCCAAAAAACATTAATATCTCACCAAAAACTGCAAATTCTAACTAATCATATTAACACAGTCATTAGATGCTGTCAATGGATAATTAAATATATCTACAGTTTTTGCAGCCTTTAGTGCAAAGAATGGGCATTCATCCAGGTAACCCAGCGTTCGCAGGGGAAACATGAGCTTTGTCAGAGAAGCATCTTTCAGTTAAATTGTTTAATGTAGCCAACTAGAGCACGGATTCTTCATCACTTGGGTCATTTGCCACAAATCCTTGAATCTTTTGCCACCTTCTACAGAAATATAAAGTTGTTTGGACAGGTCTTTTTTTTTTTTTAGAAAAGACAGTTTAGATGAGGAAAAAGAAACAGTGGATGCAGTATTTCCCATGGTCACAGAATGATGCTGCAGTTCTCACAATTAAATAGTTTATAATACAAAAAGACATAGCAATCACATTAATTCTCTACAAATTCTTTATTTATTACTACCTTTATTTATAACTATGATATTTTAACTGCAAGTAGTATTAAAACATTAGTGTTTCTCCCCATTCTAATATACTACATCTACTACTCTGGAAGGAAGAGAAGGGAAGTGACCTCTGGAGATCATCTAGTCCAACCCCCTTGCCAGAGCAAGCTCATCTACAGTAGGTCACACAGGAACAGGTTCAGTTTGGGTTTGGAACATCTCCAGAGAAGGAGGAGGAGATGCCCACCCTCTCTGGACAGCCTGTCCCAGTGTCCTGTCACTCTCACAATGAAAAGGTTATTCCTTATGTTTACATGGAACCTCCTATGCTCCAGCTTGCACCCATTGCCCCTTGTCCTACCACTGGACATGACTGAAGAGGCTGGTTCCATCCAGCCTTTACATATTTATAAACATTAATGAGGTCACCCCTCAGTGTCCTCCAAAGTAAAGAGACCCAGCTCCCTCAGCAGACAGTCCTAACTAGTTCATGAGTTCCCTCAGTCTTTCCTCATAAGGGAGATGTTCCACTCCCTTCATCATCTTGGTGGCTCTGTGCTGGACTCTCTCCAGCAGTTCCCTGTCCTTCCTGAACTGTGGGGCCCAGAACTGGACACAATATTCCAGATGTGGCCTCACCAGGGCAGAGTAGAGGGACAGGAGAACCTCTCTCGACCTACTAACCACACCCCTTCTAATGCACCCCAGGATGCCACTGGCCTTCCTGGCCACGAGGGCACAGTGCTGGCTCATGGTCATCCTGCTGCCCACCAGGACCCCCAGATCCCTTTCCCCTTCACTGCTCTCCAACAGGTCTGTCCCCAGCCTATACTGGAACCTGGGGTTGCTCTTTCCCAGATGCAAGACTCCACACTTGCCCTTGTTGTATTTCATTAGATTTCCTTGTTGTAGTTCATTAAAATACCCCATTTCATCTGCCCTCTATTTTACCTCCTCACTGATAAGCTCTGCTGGCACTTTGGCTGTATTTTAATGTGCATCTTTCAGTTCTCTGACAATATTTTGTGGCTGACTAACAGTAGTTGCTTTTATTGTGGCAATCGAAAGATAATTTACTATATTACAACCAGAATTTTGGCATAATCCAGAGCTCGATGGCTTGCATAAGTGCTCCAGGTTCTCACTGAAGTACACATCCGAGGTACATCAGTGTTCCTGCTTCACAGCAGATCTGACCAAACAATATAAGTTTGAAGCTTTTAACATCATATGATGAACTTAAAACACTTTCCATAGAGAGACGTTCCTGCTTCACAGCAGATCTGACCAAACAAAATAAGCTTGAAGCTTTTATCATATGATGAACTTAAAATACTTTCCATAGAGAGGTTCATCTACACACCAAGCTCTACAGAAATGTTTATATAGTCCGTGGGATATACAAGGGAAAGAACAATGACAGAGAACTTAAAATGCAGAAAGTTTCACCAAGCTTTAGAGAAATCCTACAACAACAAGCCTTGCCAGAATTAATTGAAAACTTTTCTTTCTCATTCTTGTCTACTTAAGGGTCACATAAAAAAAGTAACACCCACTTCAACATGTGACAAGAAATAGCAAGCACTGATAGGCTACATACTGTTTGCAATAACTCCAGAGGAGCAAAGGAATTTTAAAAATAGACAATTTTTGACTATGACACACTATTTTCATTCTCAAAGTGTTTTAAATGTACTACTCCTTTGCCCCCAAACATGGAGGAAAATGAAACTTTTGAAAAATAAAGACTACAGGAAGTCTAAGAAAATGTAATTAGGTCCATGCTATCAAAAGGGATTTGTTGAACAACAGTCACCTCTAAAAAGCAAAACAGCTTATAGTCAAACAGAAGATATTAGCAAAATAGGGTATTTAACTTGTAGTTTGTAGTGGGACCTAACGTACACTAGATACATACATTCAAAATTATTAAATTCTATACTTCTGCCCTAAAATAACTTTTGCTTATAGCACTCAAACATGAACACTTTCTATTTTTTAACTGAAAACACAAAAAACTTGATTATTTTTCTTCTCTCACTTAGAATGAAGATTATTCATTCTATAACAGATTCTACATGCTTCTATATCATTACTTTTTTCCCCCAACACTATGAACTTCAGCCAGTCCTTCTTCCTTTTAAAGTTAGTGTTGTATGAAAATGTCCATGTCACGTAATTTGGCATTTCCACTTAAAGCTCTGTATTCGAAACTGGAGCCTGAAGTTTTGCAAAGGGTTCACCACAGCATTTCTATTACTAGATATCAAAGAATATAGGTAAATATGTGTAATAAAATACGAAAAATACACACAGTTCATATATCCAGTTACATTACTGTTCAGTTTCTACATTAATTAGTTGAATTTGAACTTCAGCTTTTTTCCCCGCACAATTAGGGCATTCATATAGTTGTTTACCTTTTAATATATTCTCTGGCATCTAATGAGATGCACAATTAGGGCATTTGCTCTATCTACATTAATTTGTAGCCAGGTGTGAACTCATGCTGAAGCTATTCCTTCAGCAGGGACATGAGCATCCCTTACTCATATCTTTGAGACTTCTATCCCTTCATCCAATTTGTTTCTATTTGAAAAGACATTTATTAGTGTCTAGTTTATAAATAGGAAAACAGTGAAAACTTAAAGGTGGGGTATTGTTTGGTGATTTTGGGGGGTTTTTTTTTGGTTGGTTGGGTTTTTTTTAGGAGCCAATAAGCCCTTTTACACCTCGTAGCTAATAAATAGAGCTATTTACAAAAGATAAGGCTAATAACCTTACAAAAAAAATCAAACCTTATAACAAAGGATGCACTTGATTGCTTGTTAAGTAGTTAGTGTATGATAGTCTTAAGACAGAAAAAGTCAGTTATGTTTTATTTTTCCAGGAATTAATATATAAACAATATCATTTATAATGGAATTTGGTTTTAGAGTCAGAACTAGAGTCTTTCAACATCCTATTACACCGACTACATTTTTTTCCACATTTTTTCAGCTTTATTTCACCACCATCGTTTGATGGCCTGAGGATACTAGTACTCAAAATTAGAGATTGCTGTTTTTTAATGCCACCCTGTGGTTGTTTTCTCTGGAACAATCATCACCACATGGCTGCTGTCACTTACCTGCAGATATGCCAAAAATAAGTTGTAGTGTAGCAAACTTGATCTAACACAAAAAGCCACGGTTCAGAATTATTGATTTCTACTTCAAAATTGGCCAATATTTTTCTTACCCTATACTGGCTCACTTTACTCACTGGAAAAGAAAAACTCAAACATTTCAACTTTTCTACAAGAGACATGTTTTTCCTTGATAGAAACCAATTCATCTTTGGTGGTGCTTGATTTACCCTCAAATATTTTCTTACACTTCACTTTCCTCATAGATTTTCAATTAATTCCATTAAAAAAATCATAATATTGCTTTAAAGCCTGCACTTTAATATTAAAGTCTGTTAGAATTCTCTTGTCCCCTTCAATATCTGCAATTGTAACATCCACAGAAATCCTTGACTCTGTTTAAAATGCCCTTAAAGAAAAGCTTGTTATACAGCTGGACCTTCTTTACCTAGTTTTTCTCTCTTTTCAAAGTTCCCCTAAATATTTAATCATTTTACTTCTTCCCAGCCAATTCATTTAATAATTTTACTTCTTCCCAGCCAATTAATTCTTATACTATTATTTCTTATTTCTTCATATTCGATCTGTTAGGTAAGACAACATTGCTCAATGCTAAACAGCAAAATCTAAGATTCCAAGTTGGAAAGGGCCCTTTCTGTCTTTTACAAGCCTATTTTTTTCTTCACACCTGGTATCACCTATTTAATAGGTAATTAGGTGTTGTTCATTGTCCCTATAGTAGTAAAGCTATACTCATTTTATCTACTCATCATTTGAAAAAAGTGTCTTTACTATTAGATTCCTCCTGTTTTTCTGTAAATGAAGGATAGAAAAAAAAGCTGGAAAACAGAAACAGGAAAAAAGAGATAAATAAAACCTAGTTTCTTCATTATAAGCTAAATTATTAACTACCTGAGCATTAGTTATGGGAACATTTAATAACAAATTTTTCAAATATTGACAGTATGGTTGGAAAAAGGCACACATCACATCAGATTCAAGAGGATGTTAATGGTCTGTGTACCAAGTTCTAAATGGCAAATGACCCCCTATCAGACAGTTTCAGTAATTTATAGAAATACTCAAAGAATTGTAAAGAAAAGACATTAACTGTTCCATCCAAGTGCCACAAGACTGCACGGATTTGACAATACATCAAATATAATTGCAGAAAAGAACACAAAAAAACATTATATTGGATAGATGGTAGCCATGAGGAAATCTCATACAAGTCACACTTTCATGTTTGTTTTGACTCAGACACACACCACAGCACTAAAAAAAAGGAAAAACAAACAAAAAATACCCAAACAAAAATGTTAAGAGAAACTACCCACATTTCATGACTCCCAACACAGCTGGGAAGAGCAGTAAGAGTTCCTCTGTAAGCAATTTCTGTAATACTGCTAGAAGTTTCAAATAAGGAGTACTATGCTTTCTCACTGATTTTTTTAATGTAAATACAGCAATTTCAGACTTTATATGACTCAGCACAGGCACAGGTGAAGTTTTGAATTAAAACAAAGTACACAACTAGGGCACACAGCTACACAAAGGAACCTGCAAGAGGTTGTTTTAACAAGCATCCCTCGTACAAATAATATCACTAAAATAATGGAAAACAGGGTAAATGAAGAAGACTATTAAAAAACCCATTTTTTAATTAGATTTAAAGGAAAAAAATGCATTTAGCTTTAGATTTCTGCTCTTTTATATTCTCCATAATTACTGAAATGACTAAATGATGACTAAAGTAGTGCCTCAACATTGTAACAAACAGTTGCAGGAAGGGTTATTTAAGTGTCACAGTCAAAATAATTTCAAGTGTAAAATTTAACCAGGAAGCCAGTGCAAGTAACCATTCATCAGCAAGAAAGATTCTAACCATAGATAATGCTAGTGTTTCAGATTTACAACTGAGTTTTGCAAATTTGAAGCTTTTAGTTCATTTGATTTTTTTCCCTCCTACATAAGGAAGATTTGATTTTAAAAAGTGATCTGTAACACACTTATGATGCCTTAATGAAAGATGCTTAATAATTGCTAGTTTATTATTAGCAGCTAACTTCTTATTTCTTCTTTTCCCCAATTTGTTTTCTCTAAAACCATCATTAACAGCTAATGCTGCTAATAAAAACATCAGTGAGATTTTAAAAAATGCAGGCTGATCTACAGGCTTTGTATCAGTGTGACACTGCAACAGGTTTTGGTCATCACACAAAAATAAGGGAAAAAAATAGTTATCACAAAGAGCACTTTATATATTCACATTTACACATATTAGAGTTGTACAGAAGCCCTAACTGCTCAAAACCAGAGAATTTCTGTTCCACTAAACCTATGCCTTTTCAGTTCAAAATAACTGGTGCTCAGGAATTTAAGGTAGAAAATGCTACTGAAGTTTGTTACAAAAAAATCCATGCAATCTTAGAGTTCTGGGAGAAAAACAATGAAATATGAGTTGATGAATTCCAGATAGCAGAAGTCAAAATAACCATTTATCTCAAAAGGAGTGATTAAAACATGAAGCAAGGCAGACCAAAGCCAGCTATAAGGAATGAAGCAGGCAGGACAGGTATAAGGTGCATCATAGACCATTTCCCCCAGTATCAAGTCCATTTGGGAACCTGTGTTGGGAAAGGGCAGCTGAGAACCTCTTTGAGGGCTGTGGCAGTTCCAGAGATAACACCACCACAGATTAAAAGGGGAAAGGGGAGTCTAGGTTGAATATTATCTGCAGCTAGACAGATCATCTTTAAGGATGTGGTGTCATCTCAGTGTTCATTAATTTGTGTGTGAAATTAAGACACAGTATTACACAATGAGAAAGGACTGGCTCCTGGTGCTAGAAGTGACTGAAAAATGACCCATTCTCAATTAAAAGTTTCCAGAGGATTCACCAATTTCTTATTTAAAGTGTGGATCTTAAAAGACATAGAAAACAGAGCATCTAACTAGCAAGAATCCTCCAATCTCTACAAACAGCAAGTGAAGAAACTAGTCAATAGTATTTGACTCTGATAGACAAACTTTGAAGGAGTCATAATACACCAGGAAAAGAAAAATATACACAAAATAATGCAACAGCCAACAGTCGAAGGAGAAACAGAACTGAGCAGAACTGAGCAGCAGATACACTTACACCAGAGGATTTCTGCCACACAAAGGGAACAGAGCAGTTGAGACAGGACCAAAGAGAGCGCAGGTGACAAACATTCTGCCACAGGCTTTCAGTCTCCTGAAGTTTACTTTTCCAATAAGCATTTATCTTTCCCTCATCTTGGCAAACTGACTGTGTCACAGTGAACTTCAGTCACTAATTATGATGTTTGGTTCTCACACACACTGTCTGTGAAAGCAAAGATTCACTACAAGTATCTTGAAAAGTAATAAGCTGTAAGTATCCATATCAGAGTTAACACCAGCCATGCTTTGCACTTCCTCTCTACTTACTCTTAGAAGCGAGGCGATTGCAGAATACCTTGGTTTCAAGCAACATTTAGATATTACTCCACATCCAATTATCTTTTAGCACTTAAAAGTATTTTATTTCTTACAATAATTTTGAAGAGTAAGTAGTATTTTCAGGACTCGCATCTTCACATGTCTCCCTCTGCTCCTGTTTAGTTTTCTGGTGTCTCATGTACTGAACTAAAAAATTAGGAATAGCTCCAAATTCTCTCATCCTGCTTTAAGTCCCTTTGGAATAAGTTCATCAGAATTAACAGTCTTTAGCAAGCTATTTCCTTGGCATATTTCTAACAAATAGCCTTCAGTAACCTATTTCCTTCCCTTCATTTGAGGCTTTGATGCTGCTTACTCTTACTGATATTAATCATGATGGTTGACCTTTTTGAACTCTTCTGTTAACTATCCTTTATGAAAAAGCCTCTTCCATCTCCCTGGGATTTTATAGATTAGGCTGGTTGATCACATCACCCAATTACCCTGTTAAAACATTTCTCAAAGGTGCCTCCAGCTATAGACAACAGATCAACCAACCCGTGATGTTCTCCTGCTCAGCTCATGGTTAAACACAACACTAGTACCTAAATTTCAAAATAGATGAGATATATTTATCAATGAAGAATGAGGTTTCTCTGGCGTGCATCTGAAGGCACTTCAGCTTTTAGGATAAGAAAGACTTCTAAATTTTAAAGCAAGTAACAGACCAATATGTACATGGGGAAAAAAAAAATCCATAAACCAAAAAAATAACCTGCAGTTAAAAATATCTGTATATTGAGAACCTGAAATCTGTTTGTCTTTTATACTTTTGTACACTGACTGTACCAATGCCAGATAACTCACATCCAGATTTGCCTGTTCACTACTGTTGCTGTATAAAGAGTAATGAATCATTCATACCTGATTTGAATATATGCATTTTTCAAATTCATCTGCATACACAATGATAGCTTTGTTTGTGAAATTTTAGGAGAATAACCACACAACTAATATCTCCCATGATGTCTGCTTTATTTTTGACATTTTATAATCTCCACACACATACCCTTCACAAAGACATTACTGAAGAAAAACATGTTCTAATTTCTGGTAGTGCAAACACAACTTAAAATAGTGAGAATCTTCTTTGATACAGACACTCTGCTTGTCTGACAAAACTGTAAAGTGTTAACAAGTGTTCCACTGAGATAAAAATGAACTTGGCCAGCTCTGTTACTGGTAAAATATTATTCCAATCTAACAGATCTTTGTTACCATGGTATGAGGTAGAACTATATTAGAGTAATATAGCAGGCTATCTCTCAAGTTTTTTTGGTTTAACAGCCATTCTTGAGTTAGAAAGGAAAAATAGCTTGAGTATATATTCATTTTCAATGAAAGCAAAGTTATCAGATAATAAATGACCCATTAGTTTGCTCATAATTCTGTCAGAGTTATTACAGTCTTTAGGTTCTGAATGACTGTAATTTACTATAATTGGTTTGCAGGACGAGATAAATCTGACTTGCTCAATTGCAGATTCACTAAAATAATTTTGAACATTAAAATTATTTTAGAACATACAGGTCATGACAAAAATTTAACAAAACAAAAAATGTTAATAGAAGTGCTACAGTTTGATTTTTAAAAGCAGATTGATTACTGAAAATTACCAGTCTGCCTCAAAGTTTAGTCCTAATGTTGTATAGATTTCATCTTACACATAAATCTTCCCAAAATCAATCTTTACACTGATGTTTAATAAGAAAAAGTGGCTGAGAAAAGATATACCTCAGATAGTTCTACACATACTGCACGGATATAAGGCTCTGCTGAACATCTAGCCTTCTTCTCAAATACTTACTCTTAGACACTGAAATACTAATACAATACAGAAAATTGAGAAAGTTCGCAAGGAAACTTAAGTTATTTCTAGGCTGCAATATTTATCCAAGTTTCTAACAGTTCAGAAGTCTTCCAAACCTTGAAATTGGAATTGATTTGTTTTTCTTGTTTGTTGGTCCTAATGCAAACTACAAAATTGAAAGCGATATGACAACTGTGGTGCAGAGATTAAGAAGTAGTTTAGAAAGCTTTTCCTTAAATTTAATCTTACCACTTTGGAAAAAAAATAGTAACTACACTCATCTTATAAAGTGCAAGATGTGATAACATCTTTGCTGCCTTGACCTCCCTTCTGTTTACTTGCTATTCAAAAAGGAGAAGCAGCGTATTCTCAATGTTTATCATTCAGAATCACAAAGCACTTCAGTTCCAATTTCTGTGCTCTAATTACTCTTAAGATAACACAAATCAAACTGCTATAGTCTATTAAAGCATAGGAGACTTTTTCTTAGTTGGAATACCAATAGTTCTGGACTTGACTAGCTATTAGATGTTTTCTCCTATGTAGTGCCCTCAGCAACATATCCTGGTCTCAGAAACCTTTGCAGAGGAAGGCAGATGTACCAATTGGCCAGCTCAGTCTCCACAGGTGGCACAGCAAAAAGGTTAAAACTAAGTTCCAGGTCCAAAATTGCAGTCTTATTCCCATGGATAGTCTGGTATTGTGATCAAGTCAAAACAGAAAGATCAAGTCTTATCACTGCATTAAGATTTAGTTCACAGTGGATAAAGTTTAGATTAAAAATGGTCATAATTTGAATGGGATGCCTGGAAGGAAAGGGAATGGCAAATCTCTTTTTAGAAGGGTTGATTTCAGCTGGAGCTAAAAGGCATGGGTAAGTCTTAAATTTCTTTTTCCCCCCTATTCATATTCTGAAACTGAACCAGCCAAAGATGCATCTTCAGTGAGAATTTGTTCTTCCAGCAGCTGAGCACTTTCAAAATAACAAGGTACCAAATTCTTTCTGCAGAAGAATTACCTAAATAGACTATGACCTTTCAGCCTGGAAAAGACATGACGGGTCAAGGGAGAGCATTGCATGATTTTGTGTTTAACATAAAGAATTAATAATAAACTTGCTTTCTCCCCATAAAAATCCAGGGTGCATAAAAATCAGTACAGCTTTAAATGAAGAGCCCTCCCTCAGCTATAAAATACAAAGCTCCACAGAAAAATCTAAATAAAAATCAGAGGCTGCAATTCACATGTCACTAAGGACAGTGACATCCATCCCTTTCCATCTCCCAGGAACCGTGTCAGAGACTTGCATTAATGAGGATGCAGATGTTTGAAAACTCCAGATGGAAGCACTTGTGCAAGCACAGGACTGCTGCCTCCCTGTGCCACCAGCTTCACAGGCACCACAGGTGATCTGCACATACATGAGGTCATCATTTTGTCCAGAACTTCCAGTTGCCTGGACTAACTGTGCTAAAAAAGCTAAAATACAAGTAATCCTTGGGAAGTCCTTCTTATATAGACATGGGAAGTTCTCAGCGAAGGCACGGGAAGTCTGACAGTCATATTTGCTGTGCAAATATTTGACAGAGCATATAAAGCTGCTGCTTTCTGAAATTGTGGTTATTTTGAAGTTGGTATGGTCCCCCCCCCCCCCCCCAAAAAAAAAAGGAAATAGGGAAATTCTAAGCAAAACTAGAGTTCCTTCCTTAGTATCAACTCCATTTCGCAAAAAGCTGCAGCCCTTCCCTTTCCTCCCTTCATTTTCCCCAAACTTCTAGTGGAGATCAGGTCAACACTAATTCTTGTTGACATTTGTTTGTTAGTACACAACAGTCTTGGCACTTGGAAATAATGCAAGCAAGTCAGAAGGCAACTGGAAAAAGCACAGAAATCATTAATGACTAAAAAAGTAATCTTAAAAACAGGTGAAAGGTTAGCTTTGATTTTCACACTCCCAAATACCAGGTTGTAAGTGCTCTAGAGCTAATTGGAAGAAAACTGAATAGGAACTTGTTAACAACTCAGCTAATGGTCATCCTCAAGAATTCCAAAACCCTTAATAATTGAGCAATTACAGTTAGTATAAACATTTCTAAATCCACATTCCTTTTCATTTCATTCGTTATTAATCTGCTATCACCTACATGGTAATAAAATCCTTCAGGAAAACTGAGATTTTTCAGAAGCTGAATTTATAGAAAAATGCAAGTGCAGTAAGAAGGAAGAAAGAATGGAAGAAAATTATCAAGAACATGGGGTTGATGATTCTGAGAAATAGATCATGTTCCAGCTCCATTAAAAACAGCTGAGAATTTTATATAAAGAAAATAATTTAAATGAAAAACTGCAAGTGAAAAATTCCCAATTTCTTTCTCCCACAAGTAGATAAAAAATATTTTAGTTACTTTTGTGCTCAGTTAATTCAAAAAGTAAAAAGAATACAGCAACATAAAAATAAGTGCAACATTCTGGTCATATTCCTTTTACAATAATGGCATCTAACCAAGCCTAATCACCCACAGTCAAAAGTTTACTTCTTAAGTTCAAATCTACAGAAAAAGCTCTTTAAAAAGGCTCACATATTTGTTACATACGACATTAAAACCAAAACACTATCTTACTGGGAAATCTTTAAAGTTCATGCTATTAAAAAAGATGGACTAGTACTTTTGAATTCTCTTCATCCTTAAAGATGTGTTCTTATGTATTATTTGTTGAAAAATAGCTATATCTCTGAATTAAGCACTTGTGTTTTTCCACCTTCTTCATCGATATAGTATCTCAGTGCTCTAGAAACACCGATTTATTTTTATAAAAAAATCCATTAGGTAAAAATATACATTGTTATATCTTTTTTTAAACATGGGGAACACCACAGGGTACAGTACTCTCCTAGGAAATGGAGAAAAGCTGGATTTCCTCCAAATTGATGGCAGAAAAAAAAGAAAGAGTAGTAATACAATTCTGGTTTTGAAATCTCTTAAGTAAGTCTTCTCCCTTTTTGAAATAGAATATTGATTCTTCAGTATTGCGCAGTTTAAGACTGTGATCCCTGGCACAACACAGCACTGTCCGTAGCTATGAATTCTAAGAATTTTCTTTCCTGCAGATGTCCAGCAAGCTAACTTAAGTCATCCTTCCTCTTTATTGTGTTGGAGTCTGACAATCTATTCCAAGACACCTACCATGCAAGTGACTAGATATTAAAGTCATTTTTATGACCAATACTTTGGGGACAGATACCAAAAGTTGGTTTAAAAAACTTTATAAAGTTTGAAGCCACAAGAACAGTAATCTTCAGCACTCTAGCATGGCTTACACTAGAAATCCATTTTTCTTCTCCTTCATTTATCCATTTCATTCACTACCTGACTTTCAATTTCTGCACCAAGCTACAGCAGAAACCCTAGAGACAACAGCTTCATTAACTGTACAGTTCTCATTCATTCTCCAAATACCATCCACCCTATGCTTTAAACTGAGTAAGAATCCAGTGAAAGACAGTGTGTGAACATGTAATTAAAGACAATTATAATACACACTCACAGGGAGAATGGGGGGCAAATTAAAATTGAAGAAGTATCATGGATTCTGGCATTCCTAACTGATACAAGATTATAACCCAGAACAGCTGTGTGAACCAGCAAGAGGGAGAAATGGAGCACACATTTTCTGTTAGTGGATTTCATGGCCACTTGCCAACATCTAATGAAGTCTGAGACGCAGGAATTCTGGATTCCCTTCCAGACTCCTCAAGCAGTTCAAGACCTCTTTTGCACCTGCCTCTCCTAATAAAGCTTATCACTCCCAATTAATAATCTCAGTTCAATTCCTACTGGTTTTCTTCCTTCTATATTGAGTTCCCTATTTCCCACTTCAGCTGGGAGTAACAGGCCCATTCTTCAACCATAGCCAGACATCTCATTGTGCTAAGCTACCCTATCACCCAACTTCAACTCCAAATATTAAAACACATGTTACACAGCCTCACTTCAGTTCAATTGCTTCCTCTGTTGAAGATACAGCTCAAACATGGCCAGGTTTCTTCATAGCCAATGAAGATGGCATCTTGGAGAAATCTTAGTACTGTTTAAACATACAGATGAAGTAGAAAGCCAGCCTTAAAAACAACAGGGTTCAGGAAAATAAATCACAATCTCCTCCAATGTTTACCTTTCACAGTTCATATCACAACATCTCATGCAATCAAAAAAAATTGAGATAAGTTTTTGGGTTTTTTTGGTTTGTTTTTTTTTTTTGGAAACTTTTACCTAATGGCACAGTAGAGATAAAATTAGAATCTCAGTCCCCAGACTAGAGCAAGCATCCTTATCGATGCACATGATTATAGGAGGACTTCTGCTACATTTAGCAGCAGCTGCTCCTTTCTGCACAAGATACTTCATTTGTCTGTGTTAGTAAAGTTCATAAAATACAGACCAGGCTCCTACTGTGATGCCTACTAAATTAACCAGTACCTAACAAAAAAAAGGAAAAGAGAAAAGAGATCATGCCTGAGGAGTGAATACAGAGAAAGGAGCAGCATGTCAGGGAGAGGTTTCAGTGTAATTTCACGCAAGATGAATGAAGATGTAATGACTTCAAACAAGTCAAGACTGTTTTTCCAGGAGTCACTGGCAAAGGATAGTACTTATCTGCAGTTGATACTAGTATTACTGGACTAAAAACGATTAAAAAAATTAATCAGTCCAATTCCACACTGCTGCACATGCTACTGTGAAGCTGCTCTCCCGTATGCTGCATCCCATCATCACAGGCTGTGTTACACACAAGCACATGCTCATCATTTCCCTTCCACACTTCACATGAAGCAGCAAGTCACTGGCTGCCCCCAAGAATCAACTGTCAGCATTCTCTGTACTTGCCCAACATACTAGTGCCAGCACAACTGATCTAACTTTCACTGCAGCACAGATGTACAGATTACACAGAGGATGTTCTCTGTACCACAGAGGAACAAACAAAGTTTCTCTGTATTTCCCAACTATCCTGAGCATTTCCAGTTGCCTCCTAACTACTGCTGCAGTGTAACAGTCAACAAAACCAATGTGTCCCTGAGCTTGAAGTAGTAAGTACAGCCAGTAACTACAGATAAAATACCATTAGTTACCCATCAGAATTTCAGCCTCCACACTGACTGCTGCTGTTCAGAGTGGTGACGCCACTAGTTGAGGTGCTCTGTCTTGGTACATTACGTTCACTGTACATTCTTTCACAAGTCTAGATCTCAGAAAGTATTTTCTGACCCACTGCTTCATTAAAATAATCTCTCATTCAGCACAGTATTATGTCTTTGACAATATTCTCTTTGCAGGAAATTTCATACCTAAGTCATATTTGAAAACTCTTTATAGCTCTAAACTCCAAACACAAAAACCCAACATTTCAAATACGTTGTCTTGAAATTTGTCCAAGTAAGAAACAAGTACACATCCTTTGTTACAGGCTTCAAATATCTTCGAGTGGTTTAAAGCCAAGACAAACACTTTGTCCTTTCTTATATCAAAAGGTCTGCACAATTTACAGAACCTTTTTTTATCATACCACAAAAATGGGGAAGTTTATCAGTATAAAATCACTTTCACACAAGTGTACACAAACCTGTTTCAGTGAGTGCAGACTTCTTTGTGGTTAAATTTGCTGACGTGTTTCTTGAGCAAGCTAAACTGACACACTCAGGTTTAAATTGACTTAAGAGCATCCAAACACAAAGATATGCTCCTAAGAAGTAACATCTGCTGAAAAATCACATTGAAATTCAGCCAAATATGTTTTTGTGAGTTAAAAATTACTGAACCCTCATCAGCTACCCAGTTTGTCTCCGAATTTCTTTTATCTCCATTATTCTCTTCTATCAAATATGCACGTCTGCTGCACTGAGCTTCATATAGCTGCTGCTATCTGCAATCACACAAGTCATCCTTTGTTACATTCGAAAACTTGCAATAGATCCTAGAATCACTCAATCCCCTCTGCCTCAGCCCACAAATGCAGCATACAAATTTCAAGACAAACCTTATTAAAAGAGCTGCAAGCTGAAGATGGCCATTCATTTACCACACCATTTTTTTAAAATACCCCAAAACTAGAAGCCCTTTCTGCTTAAGAAGACTGTAGCAACTAACAGTAACAAAAAATAAAATATTTTACTGCTTGAATTTTGTCACATTTCACATTGAACCAAAAAAGACATTCACTGTTAAATTTAAATTGTGCTTCTGAAGTCAAAATATGGTTCAAAAACTGCAAGAAGATAAATGGGGCTAACCTCTTCACATTAAGTCAAATGTGTTTAACAACCCTTTGTATACATGAAGTACTAACATCTCAACATGTATTTGGTAGGAAAGAACTTAATGTTCCGCACTATCTCAGTGTTCCACTTACCGATTATTCCAAGAAAACCTCAGCAAGAACCTCTCTCTGATAAGGAAAAAAACCATTTTAGAATGTACTAAATAGATCTACTCACTATTTATACTTCAGGAATGCTGTAAATACTGTTAGCAAGTCTGTGCAGATTAACATCAAACACAGCTCTTAGCAGAGGGTTACATTTCACAGCTCTAACAAGAATCAAAGTCATCAAGAGAAAAGAAAATCATGCTATTTAATTTTTCTTTAAAATACAGTTCCTGAAGGAGGTACCTAGGGACCATAAACAGCATCTTGAACTGTGAAAGCTTGTAACCTGAATGTATTCTTACAGCAGCTGATGCTCACACTGTTTAACATAAAACACGAGACATATTTGGGAGTACTTCCCAAGCAGCATGGCTCCTTCTCAAACAGCAGCCTACCTGCTTTCATGGAGTTCAAAATTCACAAGCTTTCCATTAATTCAGTACGGACTACACATAACCCAGCAGAGTCTCAGTCCCAAATTCATTTATCAAGCTAGTCAATAATGAATTTAGGAAAAACTTGGGAAATTCCAACAAGTACATCTCAGTAATGCAAGCCAGTACAAATGCATTCACTCCACACCTCAGTATGGGGCTCTGTCAGACTTGACCATGAAGACAGATACCTCAGCCATCATCCAGGATCAACCTACAATATGTAAAATGACTTCTAAAGCTTCCATGCAAATGTGGTAAGAAACTTTTGCCACAAAACTACTCTTTTTAGGACAAAATTAATCAGAGTCAGAGGATTAGGATTCCTGTTTAAGGCGGTAGACAGGTTTGTAATGACTGCCAGTAACATATCAGATTCTGCTCCAAATAAAATATATTTTAATAATCTTCTCTTCGTGAATTAAAATCCAAATCTTCCTACACATTTACACAAAGAACACTCCAAAACCTGGAATCCTTTCAAGTCTGCATTTCTCTCCAAGAGGAGGGCTGACAAAAGACTGACAAGTGTATTCATATTAACTATAGTTTTTATACTTGATCGAAAGACCAAACATAAATTTCAAGTCAATTCATCAATATTTTGGGGAAAAAAGTTATTTAAAAAGCTTCAAATGAAAAATTCTATTTGTCTAAAGAAGTTCTGCAACATGGACAACGTTAGTTCTACATTTGCAGAAGTAGAAAGCTGGTTCCATTACCCAGCAAGTTTGTTGCTGGCACAAAGGAAACAAGTTTTAACATCAATGAAGCCAATAAATGAAGTATAAGACATAACAAAAGACACATGCATGTGGTTTTACTCAAGGCTGGGAATGAAGCTAATGAAGAGAAACCTTTCAGAGGTGCAGTTACCAAAAGTCTGACCATTTTTTGTTTGCTTTGGGTTTTTTTCCCCTACTGGTAGTTATTAATAAGTTCACCTCTATTTTCTGCATCACCTAGTTAGTCATTTTTATGAAAACTGATATAAATTGATTAAAATGTTTATCCATACGTCCCTTTTTTCCTGAAAGTATTAATAATTCTGAAAGCACAGTTCACAAATGTTAAAATATTAACTTATATTACTTCTATTTAAGTAGCTTTTAGATCCAGCCAAAAATAAATGCTTATTTCTCTTATTTCAACTACCTTTTAAAGTTATACAACTGCTAGTTTATATTAACTGTATCAGCATAACTGTATAAGTTACCTGAAAAATAGCAGTGTCAAGTATCTTGAAAGATACTAGCTCCATTATTTCAAACGTTCTAGCAAAATTCATTTTAAACACCTTGAAAGCCACAAAAAATGTAATATATTTAACATTCCCTAATGAGTCAGTAAGCCTTAGAAAAGTCAGTGTGCATGTCAGCTCTCCAGAACTATTCACAAACAAGAGAGACCTTTCACACTAAGGAGCTTGTTTCAAATCCCAGCACTGACAATCTGCCAGAATTGAAAACAGCAGGACAAATAATAATTGGGTATCTGTTTGCATATTAATGACCCATATTCTAACTGCAAAAAAACGAAACCATGTTATTTCAATCCCAATGGTAGATAAAGATATATACTATGTTTAAAGTCTGACAATTTTAGCAGCTGCAGAACAGCGCAAACACTACGAAGTATGCCAAAGCGGTGTTCTGACTGGCACTGCTGCAGATTGCTTCAGAAGCTCATAAA
This sequence comes from Antrostomus carolinensis, assembly GCF_000700745.2. NCBI lineage: Eukaryota > Metazoa > Chordata > Aves > Caprimulgiformes > Caprimulgidae > Antrostomus > Antrostomus carolinensis. The sequence continues at coordinate 43,204 of NW_010311341.1, read as the reverse complement.
ACATTCCTAGATAACAACACATATTTTCTTTCTGCAAATTCAAACTGCTGGTTCTCACCAATACACAGCTTTGCCAGTGCCAAATTAAAAAAACTCCCATGCATGATCACAGGAAATCTCTGCTTTCACCTTTCCAGTCAGAAAGGGTAAACAAATAAAAACAAACACACAGCCACACACTTGTGTTTACCTTCCACAAACTTTAAGGTCTTTAAGATTTGCATTTCTTCAAAGAGGATGTCCCACGTTTGCATAACATGTGTCAACATTTTAACAACAAGATGATCCTATGGAGTATTTGATATAGTTTTCTCCTAATAGAGTCAGAAACTTTATCAGTAAGCATTAAAAACAAAAATATATTAATTGGAAAAGAATCTAAACTTGTTCTGTAAACAGGTACTCTCATTAAAACCAGATGTACTAGCAATATTAGATCTAGGCAGACAGCAAGGAGTTTATTTTGTATGGACTGGGGGAAGAGGTGTCCTGTTTATGGCAAGCTTCACTGATGTTTCCGTAGTTGAGAGAGCGATGCCTCACAAGCAATCTCCCTCATAAGGTAATGCCAGAGTAAATCCTAAAGTATAATAACCATCAGGAAAGTATCTGCCAGCATCTCTCTGACCATGAAAAATCCGGCAAGAAAAAAGACACTGAAGTTACAGGTCTCCACATGATACCCAGATTAACTAACCTCACTAATTTCCTTTCAATGGCACTGCGGCTATAAAGCCTGTTACTTAAAGCTAAATAAATGGTATTTTGCCTTTCTGTAATTTTGGGCATTATGAATGGTTTCAGAGGAACTGGTGGATAGATATAAGTAACAACACTTTAGCAGGGTTTCTTTGTAACTTTGGCAAATTCATCTTTCATGGATTTTTTTTTTTTAATGAATGATGACCAAGACATCAAAAATGATGACCCATTTTTAAATTGAGCCTTCTTACAAACATCTGCTTAGGAAAAAGGTTCTATTTGTTTAACGTCATTCAAGTTTTCAAAAGAAAATAGTAACACTTGCTTTGCAAGGTGAACATGGTAAAGAGTTTGGTAACATCATTCTGAGTTTTGGAGAGTCAGAAATATAAGTTTAAAATTAGAAAATTGGCCTTAAAGGCTCTGTAAGTTTCAATTAGTGTGGAGACAGAGCACAGCAAAGGTATTGCCATGGCGTAACTGTGGGATCAGAATCAGATTAAGACTCTTGGCAATTGAAATAAAATGCCTCTTTCAACATAAAGAGCCAGGGCATCAGTGTAGTTCCTTATAACTAGGATGGTTTAAATGAATTAATGTTTTCAATGATGTTATTTTTGGGGAAAAACAAAGCAAGTTATAGCAAAAATATATTTGTAACCTATAGGAGCTTTGACTATTATTGAAAAGCTATATCCAACTGATAAAAAATAAAAATTATTATTAATTGTGATATTTGCATGATGATGCAGGTGATGCAACTGGATTTAGATGACTAACACATTTCATGTAGGCCATTGGACAGATGGTCACAACTTTCAATCATGTCCAGACTCATGGCAGTTCAAACTCGTGACCAAGAGGTAAAAAGCTTTGTATGCCATTGATAATCCCCATGCCATCTGTTCTTTCTAAGTAGAGACACTCTAGGACAATTCCCAACATATTTTTTTTAATGGTAACATTTATTTCAAATCTTTCCAGAAGCTATTTAACCCATCAAGTTCTCCTCATTTGGCAAACATTAGTTTTCCTCATTTGAATTAGCAAAAGAAACCACCCAAGTCATTTCTATTTACCAAACTCTAGCTGGCAGAGCACCCAAAAACTGAATGGCATTCTGCATGCCTTAGTTAAGATGTATTACTCAACAGTTTCTTCAGAATTAAAAAAACAAAGCACATCTTACATACGCACACAGAACAGGTGTGTTGGCTTCACGTACCATAGTACTGGAATTCAAAAGCTAAAAACTTGGAAGTTAGAAAAATTTTGCTGACCCGACAGGCAGGGTACATTTGAACACACAAATGCTGAAAATGCTTTAGCAGAAAGATAACTGAAAGGCAGTTAAACAATTGTGCTGAATATTCTTAAGAGCACACGTGGATTTCAACCTCCTAGCTATGAGGAGATGACCTTGGCCAGCAGCCAGACACCCACCCAGCTGCTCCCTCATTCCCCCTTCTCATCAGTGGAGGCAAGCAGGGAGAAGATAAGATGGAAAGGCTTGTGGATCAAGATTAAGACAGGAAGATCACTTACCAGTTACTATTACAGAAAAACCCAGACTTGACTTGGGCAAAAATTAATTTAATTTATAGCCAATTAAAATAGAGTTGACTAGTGAGAAACAAAGACAAAAACCACTTCTCCCACTCCACTGCATACCTTTGCTCTTTTACTCCTGGCTCCTCTATCTCCTTCCTCCCTGAACAGGACAGGACAGCAGTTTATGGTCATCCTCAGCTCTTCTCTGCTGCTCCTTCCTCCTCACACTTTTCTCCTGCTCCAGTGTGGGCTCTTCCCACAGGCCGCAGTCCTTCGGGATCAATCTGCTCCAGCATGGTCTCCCTAGGAACTGCAGGAGAACCCTGCTCAGGCACCTGCAGCACCTCCTCTTCTTCCTCTTCCTCAGCTCCCGTGGGTGTTGGCAGGACTGTCCCTCACACTTTTCCCCTCAGATCTGTGCGCTGAGCGTTTCCCCTTCCTGAGCCAGGCTCTCCCTGAGGCTCTGCCGCCATCATGGCTGGGGGGCTCCACCTGGGGGGGGTGGGTGGGAGCCGCTGGAACCGGCTGTGTCCGGCTCGGGGCAGCCCCGGCCGCTCCTCGCACAGGCCGCCCTGCAGCCCCCTCAGCCCCGCCACACCCACACCCCATAACACCAGTTATGATTCATACATCCGATGTCACCAGCTCAATCCAGACCTTGTTTATTCTTCCTTTGTCTATAAGATCTAAAATTTATCTCAAAAAGAATGAAGTTATATTGCAAGCGCACCACTAATTCCTTCCCTGTCCCTTCTATTCATTCCTCCCCAAGTTTCTGCAGTAGTTAACAATCAGGAGCTTGTACCATAAAGGGGAGAAAATTTTTCTGGTGATGCCACCTCTAAAACTGAAGCACAATGGAGGAAGTAGGTGACGCAAATCTGTTGACTCTACGATTGTAAAGGTCTTTTGTAATTTAAATGATTCTATTCCTAGGCGAGCATGGCAGCCGGCCTCTGCTCCTCCCTCTCCCCAGTGCATGGCGGTGAGCGCCCGGCCTGTCAGCTTCACTTCTCCCAGTGACTCAAGAACACGAGCAGGCAAAGGGATTGCAGGGCAGCTCCAACACACACGGGCTCGTTTGAACTAAATACTCTAGAGTAGCTGAGGTTTTAACTCCACATAGCCTCTTCCCTTCTCCTGCTGGCAGTGATCTTCACTCCCGATAAAGCAGGCTGACAGATCCAAGTGCCACGCTCCGCAGATGCCGCCAGCAAAAGCGGAGGTAGAGCTTGTAGGAATACACAGCTGAGGAGCACCCTGAGGTCTGGACAAGTGTTCAAATGAGGAAGGATTCTCATTCCATGCTTGTCTTTTGCTCTTTTCATTTCCCATCATTCCTTGGAAAGTTACTTTTCAACATTACCAAAATTGCCAAGAAATAGCAAGCCACTTATAGACCACGCAGAAGCAAAAAATCAAACCCCCAAACCGTGCATCTAGCTGCATGTTGTGTAATAAAATGCAAAAAACTCCACACTGGGAAGCAGCTGAGGGAAGGGACAAAGAGGTTTTCATTCATTTCTATCAAAGAAAGCAAGTTACCTCACTATGACCAAAAGCAACTGTCCAATACCAATCACCAACTTACGTAAAACGTATCTCTGTGGACTGAAATATCTTTGCCCCCAAGCCATCCAAGAACACTCAGCTAAAAAGACAAGGAAACTATAAAGCCAGATCTTAAACATCAGTGAACGCACTTGTTTCCCAACTAACGTTGCCAATTCTAACTTAAAGTCTCCTATACCTCTGCCTTACCAGCTTCTCAGAGATCACTTCCATTGAGACCTCACATGAAGCCGATACAATCTTCTTTATATGGGAAAGGAGTGGGGAAAAAGACAATGCATACAAGTACAAATCTTCAAATCAACTGCACACAGGAAGATTCCAGTTAGTAGTGCAGATGGTCAAAAAGCAACATGGGCAACACATGAGTCCAGATCAACATTAAAGACTTTTTCAAGAACAGATGGATAACTAGGAGTACAAGGACACCTCTGCGCAATACAACCAGTTGTCAGAAGCAGCAACGTAGACAACACAAGAAACCTCATGGTCAACAGTTTATTACAATCAGTTTTAGTGACAAAACATACTCATCACCTGGCATAAGGTTATTTCCAAGACAGGTACAGATATCTATGGAAAAATATATTCACCAGCAAATCTTTAAGGGCAGACAAACCACAAGGCTAAACAGGGCAAGGAATGAAAACAATAGGGAGGGTGGATGGTTTCAAGCACAGCCAGAGGAAAAAAAAGTGGTAGGAAACTACCTGATAAACCTTTTAAAGTAGTAACATTTTCACCAAAAGAAGGAGCAGTAAACATAAGTTCAATACTAAGGATGCCTGAATGTGAACCTTACTTTAAATGCTGCATATATTAGTTGGCCCTAGGCTTCTAAGCTATGAATTAAGGACAACTTGAAGAAAATTAACCCTGCAAGCAAGCAGCACTTCAGCTTTCCACCTGGCCTTCAGCACATGAACCAGCAGCTACAGCTGTTCTCTTCTATTTGACATATAATCTTACATTTTCCAAGGACTCCGTGACAGAAGCATCATATCACTTCAAAAAAGCCCCAAACCTCTTTTGGTTAAAAAAAACCCAACAAAACACCACAAAAAACCCCACACCACACACACAAACAACAAAACACCAACAAAACCACCCCTAAGTTTAAGTTGTCTCACCATTATTACAATGTGAAAGTGTCCAGATGTTCCAATTCCTTCCATTACTCAGTAAGATGCAACACAAAATCCAAGCTGCTATCCTGTTTAACACTGCTTTCAAATAACTAAGCATTTCTTCTGTTTATATAAAGTCTGCAAATTCCAGCTCTCCAATCCTGCTCTTAGTCCAAAGTCAGGCAATACTACCAGCACTGACAGACTGAATAGTCAATGGCAAAGCTTTTCTCAGGACAACAATTTAAAAGCACACAAGAAACACACACAGATTGACTCAGGGATGTAAGGCCCCATTACCAACACACGGCACAGCATATGCAGCCCTGTTTCAGGAGAGATCATAGCTTCCTTGCATCCACATTGGCTTGTTCTTCAGGCTAGGGTTTCACTTGCTGCTGTGGTGTCTTTGTTGATGCATACTGACAAGTCAGATGCCCAAAAAAGCAAACGCTCATAATAGATTTATAATATGAGCAAACCAATAGATTTGAACAGAAAATAACATTGTGATGTTCTAGGGAGAATATGCAAATCAAAGCAAGACTAGTTTTGGATGATGCCTACATCACAGTCTTAAGGACTGGAATTCTACAGCCTAGTCCAAGTCACTGAATTTAAAATTATTACTAACTAACACATAACTAGTTGTGCAGATGGAGCCAGGGTCCTCGGTGGCACATGGTGGGAGCACAAGAGACAACAGGTATAAGTCAAAACACACAAGGTTCAAACAGGGTATATGGAGAACCTCAGATAGTGGTGCTGATTGCCCAGAAAGTCTGTGCAATCTCAGTCCTTGAAGGCTTTCAAGACCCAACTGGATCACAACCTGAGCAACCTGGTCTGACCCTGCAGCTAAACCTGCTTTGAGAGCAGCAGGATGGATTGGAAGCCTCCTAAGGTCCCTTACAACTGGAATTATCTTATCCCTATTCTGTGCTGGAATTTTACAAGTGGCATGTATAAAAAAAAACCTTTTTTCTCAACTGAATATCATCTGTCCATCAACTTGCAGTTCAGTCTCTTGCAGTACTTGTGAAGCAGAACATTTTAACTATGAGTAAATACAGTAATTTCTTATGTAGGAGTATTAAATAAACTGAAATTACTGACTAAGTGAAGGAGGTGACACTCTCTCCAAGTTAGTCTCATTAAAGTGGTGAAAAATAATATAATTTCTTCAAAATGGATCATGAGCAAGAATTATTTATTTATCTTTTTATATTTTCTAAATCTACGTTGGTTTTTTTGTAGGTTTTTTTTTAAAATCAAAGTATTTGCAAATAAATACAACCAGGCCAACTCAAACTTCAGATTTTCCAAACCTTAAAAACCAAAGTTATTTTTGGTAATTAAACAGATTACACTAGAAACATCTGCTTTAACTGGATGTTTTCCAAAGTATTTACAATTCAAATTTCGCTACAAGAGCAAGAAGAAATAAAGATATAAAATGAAGGTATCATCATATTTCTAAAGTATTGAGATAGCAGATAATTCCCTTTAAGATGGACTCCTCTCTCCCAATTACTTTGTAACTTCACATTAAACTTGAACACTGGAAGGAACTGAAGTAAGTAACCCCCATATCTCCCCGTATTCCCATATTGCTTATTTCTGCTGCTGTGCCACCCCACTCTTCCTGCTGGCCTCTGGAATGTGGAAGGGATTCAAACATAGAAAAACCTAGAAGAATGATTAGTTTTAATCTACAGGTTCCCAAATTCTATATCACCACATATACACTTCTTTCATCCTCATTGGCAAAGCAGTAACCAAAAACTGTTTAGAAAAAACCCTGCACTTTGATTAAGAAAAAAATCTGGTTTTTGAGTATAATAATAATAAAAGCAGTTTTTATAGACAATACTTTGAAAGATTTCATGTTATATTTGACCTCCATATATGTTGGATAGCATTTGGTCTCCCAATGAATATGAAAAAATAAGAAACAGACAAATGTTGACATGTTAAAAACCTAAAGTATGTATACAAAGTAGCCAATTTTCTCACCCAACATGTGATGCTCAACTATTTCAGTCATCATGCTTATACAGTCTTAACAGGACTAAAACAATTCTCTTGAAATCAAAGAAACTACTGAAACAAACAGCAATTATAGGTTCAAAAAGCTCCAGAGAAATACTCAAGTCAAAGGGAAAAACTGTACAGGTAACCACACAGAAGTTTAATCAACTTTGAGAAACACAATGAAATAATATATTAAATAATATATACACATGTAACCATCTAACCAAATATAGCTTGATTGAGAACTGACTGTACATAACAGTTTAATCATTAGCCAAAATAATGACCACGCTTGTTTTAAACCTAAAGAGTTTGCAGAGTGAAAACATTTGGTAATATAATAGAATATTTTCAGAATACCTCCCTCTGATTATTAAAAAAAAATAACATATTTCCTTGAGACAGGATTTCTCTACAGCTGTAAGGATGAAGAAAAGTGGGTGGGTGATGGTAAAAAGGAGTTGATGATAATAAATTAAGAAAGTACTTTGCATTTTACTGCATAATAAATGAGGTCATCCTTTCATTTTCTAATGAAGTTTTCTGAACCTTCCCTCAGCCTTTTACCAGAAAAATCAAAATTTATTTTGGTGAATGACTGGTAGCAACACTAGTTTAACTTCAGCTCCTGCTGGCAACAGAATCCTTCATAATTAGTACAGATTAACTTTGAGCAGCAGAGAGAGCAATGCAAAGAGAAGCTCTGATGACTACATGTGGAAGAAAAACAAATGAAGAAAAGTACATCTGCTATTCTCAGTAATCCATTTTCAGTAATCCAACTTAATGTTGGACAAAGACCTAGTGAGAAATGGATGTGAATTGCATTAGGTAACCAAGCACTCAAAAGCAGAACTGGTTTTGTGATAGGATAGTTTTTATAGATAGTAACAGACCTTCCTTAATGTTGCAATGAGTTTTAATGTTATTTCATATTTGCTTTAAAACATTTATTTTCATAATATTTATGTTTATTCATATGATTTTTTTCACTTCCTCTATTTCAGGCAAAATACTATCTCATATGAGAGACTAAAAAAAACAAAGTAAACTTCTTTACTGTTACAGCTTATTCTTATGGCAGTTTTCTGGCATCCTTCCAAATTTTGTTCATTTCAAGATCAACAGTGAACTAAACACAAAACTCAATTTCTGAAGGCATCTAGCTTAAAAAAATGGTAGTTCTATAGGCTTGTACTAACCTAGAGTGATTTATTACCTTTAAGAACAACCTAAGGAGCTTGCTCAGTTTACAAGAAAACATTAAGTTATTTTTAGCTTGCAATCCCACAAACTTAAACCTGGATATTCAGTTAGTAGTCTTCTGCATTATTCTTGGTAAAATTTTTATCAAGTTAAACACTAAAAATATAGTAAACAGGTAAAAAGGAACATGATCTTTCAGTTTATCTTCCATGGCTTTAATTACCTTTAATTCTACATTAATTCAATTACTTATATGTTTGCACATCTAAAACCATAGAATGGTTTGGGTTGGAAGGGACCTTAAAGCTCATCCAGTTCCAATCCCCCTGCCATCAGCAGGGACACCTTCCACTAGACCAGGTTGCTCAAAGCCTCATCCAGCCTGGCCTTCAACACTTCCAGGGAGGGGGCATCCACAACTTCCTTGGGCAACCTGGGCCAGTGTCTCACCACCTTCACAGTAAACAATTTCTTCTTAATATCTCATCTAAACCTCCCCTCTTTCAGCTTAAACCCATTTCCCCTTGTTTTGTCATTAACTGCCCTTATAAAAAGTCCCTCCCCAGGGAAGGACTGCTTAAAGCATCTAAACTGCTTGAAGCAGCACACCTGCATGTTTCAATCAGCAACTTATTCTTTACACCTGTTCATGCTCTCTAGAATTTTCTGAGCACACACCAATCACAACATGGAACCCAAACTTTTTTTTTTTTAACTACTGCACAAAACAAAGTTACTCTCTTTTACTAACTACACAGTCAACATTTACAACAAATCTAAAACAGTCAAGCTTATAATGGATTTTTGTAGGTAGAGGTGAGCAAACTATTTGCTCTGACAGTGTGAGCTCTGCCCACCGAGCACACAGTGTTGAACTCAAAGCTGTAATTCTTGCTGAGATACAGGACACATCAGCTTAAACATGCATTGCTTACAGCTGACTTGAAGAACAGACAGGATCTGTCTCATGTCTGCCCATAACATAGTAAATAAATACACAATATCATGTACAGAACAGAACAACTCAATTTATGTAGTGTTACTGTAGAAAAAATAATATATTTATATATAACAGATACTATTCACTAAAAATACTATTGCTAAGTTTTAAGTTACTGAAACCCCTGCCAATGTCTTTATAAAGAGGAAAACAGTCCTTGCACCACACAGTCAGAACACACCTGCGTAAGGCTGGAGATATTGTGTAGGCTGCATCAGTGCCCCTGCTCACCTGTTCTCCATGGTAGACATTATTGAACCTGTTACTCCCAGTTAACAGGACTCCATGCATCACATGTTCCTGCTTCTGCTTTTCCCACATCAGGTGGGCATGTCTCACTAATGCCTAGAACTTTCTCTGTAACTACTAAACCCTTCACAGGTATCAAGCACAGCTTAAAAGAGGTAAACAAAAAAAAATAAAATTACATCTAGAAAATGATTGTTTCTTCAAAAAATTATTAGAAGAGCCTTTCCATTTATGTAACAACCAGAAGCTACAAAAATACAGAAGAAAGAAAAACAAGAGATTAAAATTAATGAACTCATTGATAGTGCTCCTTAAGAAGTATGAAAGTATATGATACATTTTCAGTTAAATTTCTGAAAAGAATCAGTTAATTTCTAACAGTGTGAAAGGCACTAGAAGATCTACATACCAGGCTTCCAGAGTGAGAATTAAAAGCATGTTAAGCCTCAGTATCTGCAGCTTGCAGGTGAGAAAGTAAGAGAGACTAATCAGATCATAGGACACACAATACCACATTGCTGCTGCTGCTCATTTACAATACGCACCACATCATTACTTTTTAAAAACAGACAGAAAATAAAACCCACAACCTGCTTTCAGAGTATCTTCCTCGATAACTAGAAGAAACAACCTTTAATACTGGTTCAGTTACTTGAAAATTTAACCCTTAAATCTATAAAATTCACCAACCTCAATGCCAGGGCACAGCAGGAGCAGGGCTGCTGCGCAAGCAGGGAACGATGGACAATGCCAGCAGAAGCGGTGCCTCCTCAGCAGAGGACAGCTCTGAAGCATCTGAGCAAAGTCACAAGGTGACAATAACAGGTCCCAGAGAGTAGCAAGCAAAGGATGAGCCAGAGTCATTGAAAAAGCCAGCAAAATCCCACTGACTATTCAAGACCAGCCAAGAGCAAGACTGAAGACGCACACACTTGAGACAGGATCAGGTGCCTGAGATGAAATGGAGCCCCAGGAATCATGGGTAGAGGGTGTGGGCTAAGGTCCCAGGTGATGCTCATTGGGGTAATTAAGGTCTATTAGTGCCATCTGGGTTAGGGTTCACACTCAGCAGAATTATTTTTTTTATTATTATTATTATTATTCCACTCACCAGAAACTGAAAGTCAGTTTTCACAAAATTTGTTAGAGTACTTTTCTGTCCCTTACAGAAGAGAGAAGTCACTTGTAGAATTCTGCAAGGATTGGTACTGAAATCAGAGATGTTCAACTAAGTGCTTTAGATATTAACTAAATGGTCCATTATTAAATTATCTCAGAGAGGTAAATAGGAAAGTAACAGAGTTTGCTGGTAATACTTTGCTGCTGAAGATGATAAAGATAAGATGACTGAACAAGACCAAATACCCAATTAAAGGTGAAATGTCACCTGTAACATGGGCATTATCTCAATCATAATTTATTGGAGACTGGGATAATACTCCACGGAAGTTACACCAAAGACCTTTACCATGCATCTTTTTATTCCACTACTGTTGTGGGCACAACCAGTCTTAGATTCGGTAAGAAGAACACCTACAGATGATGATGATAAAGAATTAACATCAGCTGGAGCAGCATGAATTCCCAGGTGACTAATCACTAAACTCAGACAAAAACATGTATGTTGTTAAAAAAAAAAAAATATATATATATATAAAAAAAATAAATAAAAAGTCTCACAATGGGGTGAGGCACCTAATTGCACCAAGACCCTGATTTGGCAACACTTAGAGAATTTCAAATTAATCCCATCATTTGACTATTTATCCAATTCATTTATACTCAGTTGAAACTATACACTAGTGGAGAGGTCCCATTAGAATAATGCAGACAGCTGTTAGAGCTAGTATATTTACAAAATTGTTTCTGCTGTATTATTTCGTGACAAGTTCTACACTGTGAAGATGACTACTTCTGTGTTGCTTTAAGTGTCTGTGATAACAACCTTTTTCTGATCTCTGCATAGTCAGCACATCATGAACTTCCCTTTTTAAAGCAGATTGTTTTTTCCTCCGTGGGTCACTTCGATCAGGTAACTGCAGCACACATTTCACTGTGTTATACCTTCAGTCTGTTGGAACAGCCTAAAGCTACTAAATTAGGTAGAGGATTACTTTAAGAATCATATTTAGTCGAGATTATATAAACGTTCTGATCAGTACCAACAATTGATATGGACCCTCAAAGCAGCCTCAACCATATTCTTCAGTTTAAAAAAAAAAAACAACAAAAACCATTCAATTGTTTGGGATCTGTCCCTCCAACACAATAGATTCCTTGCCGTGCAATACTTCAGAGCTGGCACATTAAACTTGCATTTAAAATTACCTTGCTATCTATGAAGTAGAAACAACAGTTGTTTAAAAAAGAAAATAAAATAAAAAGTATTTTTCAAAAGACTGGTTCCCTTGTTTGTTGAGGGAACTGCAGGTCCATGTGCCTGATCCCTATATTGGGCAAAATAGCAAAAACCATAACAGACAGTAGAGTCAGTAGAATGTGTGGATAAATATGATTTATATTGTAAGAGTCAACATTGCTTTTTTGAAGAGAAGCCTGGAAACGTATTGCAGTTCTGTAAGGAACAACTAGCACATGGTTAATGATGTTGCATCTAAGGAATTTATAAAGATTTCCAAAAGGCTTTCAAACAAAGCCAAAATCATTCACTCTGGTTTTTGAGTTTGTTTTGTTTTAAAAGGAAATTAGGTAAACACCTGAGATAACAAAAAAGGCATAAGCCATAAATTGTAAATCCTTGTAATTCATTTCAAAACATGTGAAAAAGGTCAATCAGGAGCAGTCAACATGGATTTACAAAAAGCAAACCATGCTTGACCAACCCAATTTCCCCCTGTGACAAAACGACTGTCTGTGCAGATAAGGGAAGTGTAGTGAATGCGATATACATTTTTTGGAAAGCTTTTGATCATCTCACACAGCTCTCAGATTTGAAAGCTGAGGAAGCCTTCCAGTTGACAAGTAAAAATACTGAATTAAGTGACTCACAAGAGATTCCTCTGGCATTATGAACAAAGCACAGAGGCATGGAAAGTATTCTGTGCTGTTTGAACAATGCATTTATTACATTAGATATAACACAACAACATTCTGAACTTTAATATATACTGTGAAGAAGCACAGTGGCTCAATGGCAAAAGCAAAGCAAATAACTAGATATTAACTTGAGCATGAAAAGGCAGCTCCAGCATGGCAATCTAATTCAGGAATTAAATTAACAGTCATTATCTCTCTCTCTCTCTCCTGTCTAAAATCTTTCTTTTCTCTTATTAGTGGGATCTGCTTAGGAAAGCTAGATGAACTTGAGGTAATTCAGTGAACTCCAGCTTGGTGGGGTTTTTTGTTTGTTTGGAGCTGAGCAAGAACATGGTTGATTGGTTCCATCTGACAATCTACGTGAACCAACGAAGCATCAGTAAGAATCGTGGCTAGCAAGCCAACTACATCAAATAGTAAGCAACTCGATTACCAATATTGAATAAAGGTTAAAAATAATATATCAGGAGGGCATATTTATCAAGACAAAGTGTTTTGACAGGCCTGAAATATGTTTTCTGTTGAGACTTTTTTCTCTCGGGCATTTTCCATTTTCATCTGAATGGATAAAATAAAAACAACACTTTCCCATAGGGAGGAAAAAAAAAGTAAGCTTTAGTGAGGTCTCTAATCAGATTAGTCAGCAATGAAGAAAAAACACTGTATCTGATGTCTTCCATCTTCTACTCCATCCCTGTCAAAAGGAAGTTAGACAGGAATATACTAGTATTCCCAGAGGAGAAATTATCTGTACCACTTGTCCAGCAGTCCCTCTGCAGCTCCGTTTCAAGCATTTTCATTGATCTCAATTGTCGAGACAAACTGGTGTACTGGTGTCTGATAGCCAATTCCCCCATGTCATCCTTCTCAGAGTTGTTTTACTTTTTCTTTTTTTTTCTCTCATGTAAGTTAATTGTTTACACACAGTATTGGCCTTTTCGGGTATTAAGCACAGTTCTTACTTTCATAGCTAAATAGAGTTATTCTAGGCTGTGCCAAGAAGCTACAGTATGCTATTCAGTAAAATTAGAACAAACAGGAAAATTTGTCATCACATAAAATGCAGCACTAATTCATTTTTCATGACTGGAAAAATGTAATTACAGAGCATTTCTAATATAAAAGACTTTGCTGCATAAACTTGACACACATTTTGCAAGTTCCAACTAATTAAAAACATATTTTAAAAGTGAATAGTTTTAGAACGTTACATGAATTAAGGATGTTGAGAAGAGGGACAGAATATCCATTCACACTTATTTTTAATCAACCAACTGGGATACAAAGATATAGGTTTTTAAGTTTCTAAATATATCAAGATCAAATGAAATTATATAACATAAATTACAAAATAAATATTATTCTAAAGCCATTTCAGTAAACTACTAAAAGTCACCAGTATGAACAAGACTAGAGTTAAGGTAAGACTTTGAACCTAACGAGACTAGAGTTAAGATTCAGTTAAATTATCTGAATTGAACCATAAATACTTACAGATAAATACTCTTCACTGGAAGCATAAGAAACAGAACAATAATGAAAATATCCTTTAATCAGCCCCCTGGGTTTAGTTCAGAAGCCCACTGACTGCTTCTTTTATCTCAAAGCCTTGGCTAGAGAGGAGTTTTTTTCTAATCAGCAATCTAAAGTCCATATGGTAAGAAGAGGAACAACAATTCCCAAAGAAGGGAATTTCTCCCTCTCAAAGGAAGTTCATATGAACTCTTCTTTCTCTCTCATTTAAGCAATTTCAGCTTCTACTGTGCCCAAACCAGGGTGGACAGGTAACCTGTACAGAATGTAGGTATGGAACCATGAAGAATTTCACAGAAAATATCTCACTTAAGACTGTTTTGTTATTTTTATGCTGCTAGTACCTATTAAAAAAATACCCCTACAAGCAAATTTATCAGAACTATTATATTCAAATGAGTTAATCATGCAGCAACATATGCCTGGAACAATTCACTGTCACAGTCAGAAATGAAAAAAAAAAAGACTATACACTTAGGGCAGGCTGTATGCAGAATTAATTTGTTTTTCACAACACATCCCAACTGTGGACTGAAATGCCTTTTTTTTTAAAAAAAAAAAATGCCATTCAGAACTGCCAATATCATCATTCCTAATTTCTCTTGTTGTTTCTCTCATTGTACTAGCATTATATGGGGTTTGAATTAAACTGAGACAATTCTTTATTCTACCAGCGATGAGTAATCATACCACTTCAGTTAGCAGGTATTAGCTTTTTCAGGGGAAAAATAAATAAATAAATAAATAAATAAATAAAAACCACCAAATCTAGAGACTAAAATTTTGAGGAAAAAACCTGAAAAACTTCAGAAATCATGAAGAACTCAATTTCAAACAAAAGATAACTGTAAAAACTTCCAAAAGTCATCTTTAATAGAGTCAGATAAACTACGGTACTTCAGAGCAATGATATTCAGCATTTACACTGCAATTGGCCAAGCCAAATACAAGGGTACAGTTTGCATAGAGCACTCATAGAAAAGAGCAATTTAAGAGCAGAGGGAGCAATTTAAAGATACTGAGCAGGAAAATATGCAAGTTGGATGACAGTGAACACTTCATTCCACACCTCTCAGAGGTTTCAGCATTTCACTTAAGAATCTAACATTGTCAGATATAAAGGTCTGAAAATTTGCTATGACTAGAAATGAAATTCTAAAATTAGGAACCTTCTTGTCTTTCTGAAGAGCATCAGGGAAAGCACAAGGGAACAGGGTATTGCTGATCCACCACCATTCAAGTAGGATGCATAGAATCCCAAAAGTGCAGTGGTTTAAATAATCACTCAAAAAATGGTAAAGAATAGACTCACTACCCAGCCAGAAGAGTTTTAATCCATCCTGCCTCACTAAAGGAGTATTAAGCTTTTTTAGCAAGTGAAATAAGTTATTTTACTTCACACACTTCCTATCAGAATTGTAATATTGCGTAGCAAACACTTTATAAGCAGATGGACTAGTGAGGGAACTCCTGAAGCAGTATATGCTGGTTAGAGCACTTATCTAAGACAGGTTGATTGATTAATCTCTCCATCAATCAGCCACTGAAGACTTAGATGGGAATCTGTTCTCTGATTTGTCAGAGACCTGTTCCTCAGGTTAATTCAGCAATAAACTCAAAATATTGGAGGGGGGAAAAAAGAAAAAAAAAATTAAAAAGATACTTAGGAGCCAGTTTATTTTATACTTTAACTATCAAACTAAACTACAAGGGAGCCATCCAGCTGGTTTTCCCACCTTGGAAAGCTCCTTAGTTTTTTCAGCTTCTAAAATACAGATCATCAGAAAAGGTGAATGGCCATTAAAATTAATAAATAAAAAAACACTCAAAGAAACAAAGCTTTGGACTTCTCTTTTTTAAATGGAGATTAGGAATACAGACCATATGGATACTAATACACAAAACTTCAGTTCTTACTTCTCTGTAAGAATGACAAGTACCTTTGTGATCTGTTACAGAACATTCACTTACAGCCACAGCCTATGGTAGCTTCTTTCAGACAATAATGTAAAAAAAGTAATATAAATTATATTCCACTTTGGAGAGACAGATTAGTATCTCATTTTAGACAGCTGTAATATACTTCAATTTCAATATTTATTCTTAAATAGAGCTAGTTATTTTCTAATGGAATTCTAGAAAATGCTAAATACTATCAAAATGTCTCAGAGGTGATTAACCTTTTATGAAATTTGGACTAGATGATCTTTAAGGTCCCTTCCAACCCTAACCATTTGATGATGCTATGAAATCAGAAATTTCAGGGCACACTACCTGGGGAGGTTAGCTTCCACTGTCCGCAACTTTGGGACAGACTGACGTTACGTCAGCAATTAGAGAATGACGAGTGAATGGGGAGGGAACAGCCTTTCTGTGCCCAAGTTTCCATGTCTCCTGTCTCTGGAACAGGTATCCTGAGTGCACTTTGGAAGACAGGCTCCAAGGAGAAATCTGAGAGAGCCTCTACCCAAGAGCACATGAAAGCTCTCAGCTGGAGGCCGGTCTAGGATGGCTTCCAGCTCCTGGATGAAGAACTGGGAGCTTCCACGAGTGTAGAGCAAACTGCCATAAAAATCTACAAGCTCTTCAGCATATCACCTTCATCTCATCTGCTGCACAACTGCTATTCGTTAAAATACTAATTGCTATTAGCAACGTGAAACAGGCAAAAACATGAAGTTCCATCAGTAGTTTCCAATCTCCTATAGGTTTGGAGTTTTGTGTGGTTTTTGGTTTTTGGGTTGGTTTTTTTTTAATGTATTCAGATATTTTCCATAATATTTTTTCAATTATTGTTGGCTTTTTTTTATCCTAAAAGTAAAGGTGGGAAAAACTGTTTTACCTCAAATTGGAAAAACAAAACCAAAACAAAAAAAACCCCTTTTTAAATCAACTATTTACAGATTTGCACATACTTCCTGTGAAATAAGAAATAAAGATGCTAACCTGTAACTAGTATCCAATGCCTCTCATGAGACACAGTTAAGCAGCTGAATACCAATAATTCTGCTTCAGGGCAGAATTACTAAAAATTGATTAAAACAAACTAGATCTCTATTATTCTTCATTTGCGTCTGGAAAATATGTTGATACATTACATTAAATTTCATTAGTAGAAGGAACAATTTAGGATGTATTAAATATCCTGATTACTATTATTTTTTCTCGAATATCTCATGTTCTTAATCTAAGATGCAGATCATTTTTTTTTCCTAGGAATTATAATAATAACTACACATTTTCTTAATGCTGAAAGCATAAGGATAAGGGACTGGTAAGGAGTTTTCTATTGAGAAGACGCAAAAAATTTAACATTTGCTCATTAAATAGCATAAGCATTCAATCCATCAGCTTGAAAATATAAAATAATGAATAAATACTACACACAAAGATAAAAATCCAGAATCTTGGGAAAGTGGAGAGGAGAGGGAAGGAAAACTACAACCATATTTGTAAGTTCGCAGAGCACAGAACCACAGAGTGCAAGCTGAAGCGATGGCTTATCCCTTCCACAGCAGATTTGGGAGATCAGATTTAAATCTGCTTTTCTGCTTTCCCCAAGGACTCTGGACACCCAGCAGCAGCGAGAAGGTGCAGCTGGGATTCTTTGCACATCTCCTTCTGACCACAGGGATACTCAGGAACTCAAGTCCTCTCAGATCCCTGACTTCACAGCCTCTAAGAGAGGTACACTGTGGGAACAGGTATTTACAGGAATTCTTTTACTAACAAGGTATTTTTTTCCCCAAAAAAACATTTTGGATTTTATTTAGCAAAGATTATCAAGTATTGTAGGCATTCTCTCTATTCCCAGAAATAGCTTTGTCAACTTTGTCATTTCCAAACAGGTTCCTTACAGCCCAAAACTGGAATTCAGTGAATCGAGTGATAGTCCTGAAGCTGATGCACATGTTAACGAGCACTTCAGTAACCAAGTATTATGCATGGGTTTGACTTATTTTATTTACATTGATGTTTAAGTTTTTAACATTGGAAAAGATTTTAAACCCTTCTCAGCATAAAAATACACATATACTGTTCTTATTTCTACAAACATGTCAGCACTACTCTCATATTTAACATATCCATATTAGTTTACATGGAAATGTATCTGTCCTTTAATTCCCCACCCCCAGCACACTTTCAAATAATTCCAGCTGCACAGCACTCCAATCCTATTTTCTCCAAGCTTGATGTTAATCTTAAATCCAGGATGATGTCTGTTTTCTATTTCGGTGCCCCAAAATGTAAACAAATTTCTTCCAAAAATGTATTCTTTGGTAAAGGAACTAGCCTGAAGAAAAGTAATGCCAAATAAATTACAATTTCTATTTCACTTTAACCATAGATGTGTCCAACTATTACAAGCTTTCAGAATCTAAAACAAACAAAAGAAAAACCACAACAAAAATATAGTCCAACAACACACCTATTTAGATAGCTAATGTATAAAGCCTATTTTTGCTACAACAGATGTATGCAGAAATAATAGTGTTTTTTCCATTTAGTTTCCAAAATGGACAGCCTTGGAGATGAAAACACACACTTGTCAGGATGATCTACCCAACATGAATGCCAATTTTGCAGAACATAACTCTGTATGCACTAAAGATTATAAAACAGGTTTTCAGGGTCAAGAGAGATTTCAGGGCAAAAAGCTACATTTACCTATTCTGAATAAACAAGAAAAAATAGAAATCCATTAACACAGCAAGAAGATCCACATTCCATCTGTTTTCAGCAGACTTGACTCCATTTCTCTAACTGGATATTCTCCATATTATTCAAGAAATAAATGGCAGATTAGACAGAACCATGTTTAGATTTGCATTGCAACAGGCAAGAAAAAAAAAATAATAAAAAGCTTGGTCAAACTGCAGAAGTAATAATGATGAAGTAAGAAAAACTACCAAGAAATTAAGTTGCTAGGATACTGAGCACTAATGTGAAATCAGATACAGCAATTAAAGTAAAACTATACTTTCAGGATGTAAGAACAAAACCATTTATTAGTGTGAACTAAGTAATTAAATGGAATATTGAAAATAGAAGTAAATGAAAGAGAGAAGGGCCTGTTGCAATAGAACAAAACGTAATGGTTTTCAACTAAAAGAGGGGAGATTTAGACTAGATTAAAGTAAGACATTTTTTACACTGAGGGTGGTGAGACACTGTCCCAGGTTGCCCAGAGAGGTAGTAGAAGCCCCACCCCTGGAAACATTCAAGGTCAGGTTGGACGGGGCTGTGAGCAACCTGGTCAGGTTGAAGATGTCCCTGCTCATGGCAGGGGGGTTGGAGTAGATGATGTTTAAAAGGTCCCTTCCAACCCAAACCATTCTATAATTCTATGAAAATGCTTCAAAATACTATGGAGTCAATTTGGTATCAAAAGCTTGAAAGGTCAATCGATACACCATTACAAAGGAAGATATCAATTTAACAGCAGCAAATACAGATTAGAGCCTACATTTTCACTTATACCATCAACATTTTGGAAAGCTGTAGTTTAAAAATTTTCTCAGTGTTACTGAGAAGCTCAGGCTACCACAGCATAGTAAAAGCCAAGTGCTCAAACCACAAAAAAACTAAACAAACAAAAAAAAAACCCCTCTGTCCTTGAAAATGTGTGTTACCTGCACCTTTGCAGTGTAACTATGAATGGGATTCCAATGGGTGGAAAATCATGACAAGAAAATAAATAAAAACTTTATGATCAACATATTTTAAAGTCATCCAGATGCTCCAAATCAGTAGCTGTGCTAAAAAAAAAAATCCTGACTTCAAACATTAATGTGTTTTAGCACACCAGTGAATTGACACCTATGAATACAGTCTACAAATATAGAAAATTAAGTGGTCTACTTAGAGGTGCCAGAGCAAACTGAGCATTTAAATTAATTAGCTTTGCAGTTCCTAAAAGCCACAGACAAGCTTGCTGCCCCTCACCACATCACACAGCAAACATACGCTGTATGCAGTCAGAAAAGAAAAAAATCATTTTTCTACTTTTAAACAGGGAAAGCTGACAAAGAACAGGCCAAATACAGGTACAGGCATGGGCAAACAAGTGATAACAACACCTCAGCATTACATTGTCATTTTAAGCACTACAAGAGAGTGGTTATAACCACACCTTGCATATTAAATTCCTGTTCTCTTAATTTATAACGTGTTCCCCGTGCTTGATAATTTTATTAGTAGAGCTCAGTAAGAGCTCTGTGTTTCTATCATTTTTGACTGTACCTATTAAGATGGAAACACAATATTCTCCCTGTATTATCACATTTACCTTTACGAATATGGAGCGTCTTCTTACATAAAACTACTCTGCTGTAGCAATTTTACTGTGCAAAAAAATACTGTTCTCAAAAAATAGATTATTTAAGAGTTTTTCAAACCAAGTAAACACTCTTCATCAAATCCAACATCAACACTAACATTGGACTATTTCATAAATAAAACTCTCCAGGTCTTGCACTACAGTCCAATAATACCCTAGCACATGGAGTTGACAGATGCAGCAGAGGAAGCATTGACACTCGCAATCTCAAAATACCTGTCTGCAAGACCCAGTGTGGGGGAGAAGAGGCACACTGGGGTTTGGAGTTCCAGTGAGCTGCAGCTAAACTGCAGCAAGATAATCTGTGCAGTCCATTACATCAGTGAGCAACAGCAAAAACCTTCCCACTTTATATGAAGTCATGGACCTGCTGAATCTTGATGATCTTGATGCCATACAACTGAATAAAATATTTTCAATTATTTCTATACAGGATCATTGAGATAGAAATAGCTGGGGCTGTTCAGCCTGGAGAAGACTGAGAGGGGACCCTGTCAATGTTTATCAATATCTAAAGGGTGGGTGTCAAGAGGATGGGGACAGACTCTTTTCATTGGTGACCAGCAATAGGACAAGGGGCAACGGGCATAAGTTGGAACACAGGAGGTTCCACTGAAACATGAGGAAAAACTTCTTTCCTGTGAGGGTGCCAGAGCCCTGGGACAGGCTGCTCAGAGAGGGTGTGGAGTCTCCTTCTCTGGAGATGTTCCAAACCCACCTGGACACTTTCCTGTTCAACCTGGTGCAGGGAACCTGCTTTGGCAGGGGGGTTGGACTGGATGATCTCCAGAGGTCCCTTCCAACCCCACCAGTCTGTAATTCTGTGAAATTATCTGCAAGTATGCATGCAAATGGTTGATTGAGAGATTTTGACAACAGGACTTGGGAACTTTCCACTGTTTAAGATCCAGTACTCTGAAAGAACAAGCTCTCAGTGGAATCTGTCACCCCTTCTTTTTCTCAGTCACAAGGCACCCAAATTCCCTCCTCCCCAATGTCCACTGTATTTCAAAAGCATCGACAATGCCGTACACATCTACCCCTCACACACAACATCCTCCCTACCCAATAACAGGCTCTGCTTTGAACTGCCAGTGAATCAGAACAGCAGCTCTTATAACCTGAGAGAACTTGCTAGTTTGTTTATGTCCAACAGATGGGCCATAAACTTTGAAGCAGCTAAAAGAAGATATAAAATTGGCAAAACAGTTCTGATAAGCCAAGGACAAAGCTACATTCAAAAAAGCATCCAGTAAGCTGCTCTTTGTCCCCTGCCAAATAACCCACTGGTGGAGGAGAGAGACACCAGCCACTTCAGATGCTTTGGCCAAAGGAGGAGGAAAAAAACAAAACAAACAAGTTTACATTAACTTAGTCTGCCATGTAGAAAAGCATGTCCATATCTTCTCCTGCTATATTTTTCATTTTGATCTGAAAGATCTCAGACATCCAAAAAGGAAGAGGGAGAAGGAAGTGTTAGCTTTGAGGTTTGGGGTGAGGTTTTTTTAGAACTTCTAAATTTGACAAATAATTTCAGGCAAACTCTATGGATAGATAACAAAGGAGTATTCTTAGCTCATGCAAAAGCCAGACATGAAGCTGAGAAAAGAGCTAGACGGAGGTACAGAAGTATTTCCACTCTAAAAATGGAAATTATCCAACTTCTCATCTTTACTTGCATGCACTCAAGCTGTAAATTATTCCTTTTTCTGAGCTTAAAATTTTTTCTGATTGGAGTCACCTTCCCTGGTGGGATTTAACAGACAGGCAGACAAGGTGCTCAGAGACATGGTTTAGAGGTGGAATTGGCAGTGTTGGGTTTATGGTTGGACTCGATGATCTTAAAGGTCTTTTCTAACCTAAACAATTCCATGATTCTATGATTCTATAAGTAGTCCTAAGCACACTGTCTGATTGGCTTCTTCCACCATCTCTAAAGAAGCCCATGGCCACTGCTTTCTCCTCCTCCTTGTCTGTATTCCACAGACCCTTGTCTCCTCACCACACGCTGCTGCAGCCTCTCTCGCTCTGATCCAGTCTTGCCGCCATACCCTCCTCCTCAAGGCTTCTGCATTCCTCTCGTGCAGGCACCACAGTGTTCCATCATCAGTCCCTCTTCCCTTCAGCTCCTCTGCTAACCTTCCCCACCCCCAGAAGGTGGTTGTGTCACCTCCTCCGTACCTCCTGCTGCAGCTCTGTCTGTATGGGCGAGCACAGAACCAAAGGCACTGAGCGATGGAGCTACCCACTGCCTCCAGAGCAGCTCCACGTTCCTCAGAGCACACAAAGGAGGGCACAATGAAAACCCCCGTGGAGGCACCTGGACAAATGCTGAGGAACACTGCACGCTCCACCTATCACCCTTTAAGAGCCTACTGGAAGACACAGCAGCTGAAGATGCTGACTAACACTGCCATCCAACCGACCTGCAATTTTCAGAGTATGTAGAGCATATCTAACAGCTTTAAGGTGCAGAACAAATGCATCCTGGCAGAGTCAGAAATTATGAAAAATGTGGTCATTTTCCCAAGCAAAAATGTTTAGAAACAACATAGGAGGATACTGATCTTTCTAGCAACTGACACTGTTAAAATAAACAATGATTCAGTCTTTTGATTTGTCAGCCCCAGTCTAATAATTTCAATAAGTTAAATAACTTAAAATGTGTGCCTGGATTTAGTAAGATTTTAACAGATGTCCTTTGTGGTAAACACAGCCAAGTAACCACAATTTTGAACATTTTTTAATTATTACTTTCTAGTTTGCTCCAACATTGAAGTGAATCTTTGAAAACAGACTGTTGCAAATGGATCAGTTACTTGATCCTATTGGTTTTTCTTCCTTCAGTAACTACGACGGAAAGAAATCTTCTCTAACCATTGTCTTGGTGCTTACTGAAAAACACATGATTTTAGATCGACTTGTAGATAAATCTGACTCTGTCAGAATACCATATAATGAGCAGATTTCATAAGGCTGCCATTCTGGTGATGAACTTGCCTTCAGCACTCTGCAGTTTCTGATGAAACTCCTCAAAAGATTTGCTCTCATATGCTCTGCAAAGGGAGCACTTCAGAAGTTTGACTAAGCAAAGGAGAAACTGAAGATATTTTTTCCTGAACACTTATTAGATTAAATGTTCAATATCATGCTCTTAAAATATTCCAGGAGAGCTTACATATATACACATGCAGAGCACATTTAATGCCCATACAGATATATCTATATGCTATAAAATAAATGTAAGTAGAGTTACTCAAGTTCACTACCTACTTTCTAAAAGTTACTCTTAATTAACATTAAACATTAAACATTAACATTAACATTAAAGCTGTAAACTTTTTAGGGGAAAAAGTGTAAGTCAAAAAAACTTCAGCCTCAGTCACATTACATGAAACTGCCACAAGTAAAAAGATGCCAGGATGTATTTTCCCACTTATTAAAAAAAAAATAAAAATCAAGCATAATTCAGCCTTTTTTTTTTTTTTTTCAGGTTTTACATACCCACATATTACTGCAATTTCTGTCATGAGAAGCTTTTATAAATTTAGAACTTACATTTGTTTAGATAAACAACTACAGATGGTCAAGAATCCATTTCAAAACTATATGCATTAATAATCAACTAAGTCTTGTTAAATGAATGCAATGCCAATTTACTGTTCCCAGGTGAAAACCAGCTTTAATTTAGTAAAAATATTAACATTATATTAAGTACTAATATATTTATTCTACTGTCAAGTAATTTTACATGCTATTCTAACATTACAAAAAATTCCTGCAGGTCTGCAAAGGCCATATTTTTAAATGTTAGTCAAAGGCAGAACTAAATGTTTATAAGCAGCTGAATAGTAAAAATAAAATGCCATCTGTTTTCTCTTTTTTGTGATTTTAACCCACGGAAGAATTTTGCAAGTCCTGCAGGAGCTCCTCCTTTTTAAATTCAATCTCTATTGGTTTTGGTCTGTGGGCAGACACTACTAGAAGTTAATTCATTTCTAGAGTTTTCAGCTTTCCAGATATATATTCAAGAACATACAGTGTCAGTATTGGGAATAAAGAAATCTGATTAATACGGAATTTGTGACTTTTTTCCACAAAGCATCAACTAGACATTATATTATCTTATACATTGTTTTCTTAAGTAGATAAAGCAGAGTGCAGAATATAACCCTGAACTGAAAAACTAGAAAGCATTTCAGATTAAACTAGAGGATAAACAAAACCACGCCTGAAATAAAGCATTTTCATTTCAGAAGGACAAAATGAAGAATTAAAACATCTGCACCAAGTCCACTGAAATGTGGAAGATACTTTCACGGGTGTTTGTCTGGAAAGAGCATCTTAATCAAAGTGAAGAAACTCAGAAGCCTGTTGGAAAAGTTTCTGACTTTACTGAATAGATAGCTACATCAAGAGACTGCTCTCATCAATTTTCACCTGATCCTGTTGATAACAAGCATGCTTACCAAAAAATGTAATCATAAAAACACAACAAGGCAAGAATAAGTTCATGTTTACAAGGAGGATAAAAAGAACTATCAACAAGTAAAGTCTTGTGAAGAACATATAAAGAAGATTGAAGAAGGAAAAAATATTTCCATCTGTATAATCTTTTTTTATGCAATGTGAATGGAATTTTGATTAAAAAGTAAAGCAAATTTCAAATTCTGCATCAGAAGCTGTAGAATATTTTATGTGTGGTAATTGCCATATTGGATAGATTTTAAAAAAACAAATTAAAAAAAATCACTATCTTTTTTACCACAAATACAAAGTTGGAACCAAATATCCTCAGATTGTCCCAAGACAGCAAATATTGCATATATCAGATGGTAAATAAATTCTGCTACCTTCTGCTTATTTCTGGAGAGCCTCAGATTGCTCTTTGGACAAACTTCATTTAACATTCTCATAAGCAACACTTCCACATAGGTAAGATTATGCTAATTAAATTTACTGACAGTAAACCTAGAAAGAATCATCAGTATAGGGAGAAAGCACAATTTAACACTTAGAAAAAAATTCATTACTTAAAGCACTGGAGTAATAAAACAGTCTGAAACTAGAAATTGTAGCTTATTCATTCCTTTTGCATGCTATAGAGAGTTTCCTGTTTTAAGCTGATAGCTTAAGACTTGGAAGCAAAGCAAAAAAAAAAATTAAAAATCACAAGTGTGAGCTCCAGATGTGACCGTGCGTGTAAATGACAAATGTAGTAATCCAGCAGCAGTGGACATTAAAAATAAGGAAGGATTAGTAACAAAAAATTCCTAATCTTACTTAGAAATGAATTCTTAGTTCATAAAAGGGACTATATTATGTGGCAGCTTAGAATAGCAGATTAGTGCTGATGTATATTCTGAAAACTATTAGTATATGCTGTGTTCATAGAGGGATATTAACCCTCTGGGTTGAGACTAGTCAAGCACACAGCATTTTGAACAGAAGTACGAGATACTTGTAACTACGTAAGAACTGAATTGAGGAAGTCACTCAAATTGTTCTTCTGAAATCAGACGAGGGAATAATCAAGCACAGAAACAAGTAAATCATTATTATTAAAGAGGTCCCATATAGAAAAAAAAAAAGTGAGGAAATAAGATAACATAAACTTGCACAATTTTTTAAAACATAATTAATAGATATAACCACACATTGATATTTAATGTTTCACCTTAAAGAATATTTTATTCTTTTACTACAAAAGCATATGGAGCAGAAGCTAAACGTACTTTCTTAATTCTAATGAACTTCAAAAATATTTTTAAGTTCCCATTTAGTTATGACTAAACTGTGCACTGAGGCCAAACTAGACACACATAGCAGAGATCTCTGCATTTCTTTTCCATCTGAAACTGCTCATGTTATTTTCCTGTACATTACAGCAGGAGGTCCCCCCTTCACACCCTAAATCACGTTCAGTCTATCTTCCTTCTGCAATGTTATTGGACATTACTTCTCTCCCTCTCTTTTCCACCCACCATCTCAGAACTCTTTGCATTTTCCTATTTCTTAACTCACCATAGTATCTTATGCTATTATGTAAATGCAGCTACCGAGGAATGGGAGCAAGCTGAGTGTCAGGCAATGCTCATCTCTTTGAGGGCTTTTTGTCTATGATCTGGCCAAGAAACAACAGCAAGTGCCAAAAAAAGATATTTACGTTTGCAATACCAAACTCATATGCTATGGGTCCGATACTCCTCTTTTAGAGTATTGCACTATTCAAGTTTGTATTTAATCTTCCACAGTATAGTCATCTTCCACATGACTATACTGGTGTCTTCCAGCCTTGCAACTCTTATCCTTTTCCCCAGATGCTTACTCCATGGACATGTGCACACTCAGGTCTGTAGATTAGCAAGATCAGACTTTAAACTTCAGCATTAGCAAGGTGCATTCAGAAGATCTGGTTTGGAAGCTCTCCTCATTTGAGTCTCAGGAAGCCGATAATAAAAACCATATATCTGCCACTGAAAATTTAGTGGATGTACTTCAAAAACACAATACAATTCATTCTATCATATACTATTAGACATATTACCTTTTCAACTTGCTAGAAAATAGCTTCATCTTTTAAAGGAGAATTAGTGCTTAACAAAGGAATTTCAAAGAAAGAAAGAAAACAATTATTAAACCAAATTCAGTGTAAAAGTAGCGGCATTCGAAGTGACCTCCTGGTGTTGTAAATTTGAGATTGTTGTGTGAAAAAAGGAGGTCACATTAACAGTTACGTTTGTTTTTATTTCAAGCTACTTTTTTTAGGGTTAATAATCTCAAATGCTTGCAAAACAAGTAATAAACTTTAAAGTATTGGAAGTATTTATATTATGCACTTTTGTTTCCATTTATTCAGTTTATCTTGGAGCCTAAGAAATACACAACTTTGACATAACTTTAACATATGAACTCCTGCAGCTACAAACATTAAAGAATTTGAAAGAAATTAACTAAAATGGTTCCTTGCAAAGTTGTATTTTAAAAATGGCAAGCGGACACCCACCCATTTCATAGAAATTAATTCTTTCTCTTCAGTGAAGAACATCTGTTTCATTAAAGTAGGACAAAGACTGGAATGTAGTATACCCTTTCACATCCAGAATTAACCAGATGACTCATGATGACCTGGAACATCTTAACTCTGACTCTGTGGAACTAACTGGTAACAGGCCTTCCTTAATCCAGTTGTGTTGACATCAACATTAAGAAAAAAAAAAAAAACAAAAAAAACAAAAGGACATATTTTTGAAGTGAGTTATTTTCAGAGAGCAAAAATGCTTTTTCACTTCCAGACCACTTTAGTTGTTGCACGTAAATTATCTTTAGTTTTGCCCACTCTTTCTCATCAGAAGGTAACTCATGCACAAACACCTAATTTATTAACTTTGAATGCAGCGCAAATCAAATGATGAAAGATATAAAGGATGCTAAAAGGTGCATATTCAATAAATGCAGACTGTACACCATATATTTTCACTTAGATAACAGAAAAAAAAAACTCAACTGTTTTCAATGTTCTGCACATTAATTTCTACTGACCACAACGGCTACTTTTGTAAGCTGGCCTACATCTCACTCAAAACTCAATGTCAACATGCATTTTTAGCATCCTGCTACATCACTTTATATTGTGACAAATATTATAAATAGAAACAAAGACTGACATCTAGATCTGTTTTAGTACAGTGATAGCATCATCTGATACTAAAAAAAAAAATTCTGCTTAGAAGAAAGGGACATGTACTAACAAAAAGTTAAATGGTTGTGTTTGCAACCAGAAGAGTAAGAAAAAAAGCTTGTATTGAAGATGAGCTACATAAGGCTAATTAGCTCAGCCATAGCCCCATGATGTTTCTGGTTCTCAGACTTGTTTGGAGATCTCTGCTTTCAGCCTCATAACCTAGATATGCTATAAGCTGATTAACTTCAACTACTCAGAAGCTATACTTCATGTAGAATAAGACAGGCTAAACACAAGAGTTAGTGCAGAATAAAGAACTTTGCTTTACTTCATACTTTGTCTCAGGGTATTTTGCGATGGGAAAGCCTCAAAAATAAACATGTGAAAAGATGTTTGCCAGCAGACCCAGCAACAAGACAAAAAATGTAAAGGACCAACAGTCACTATGTAGCCAACACTTTAGGTGGCTAAACCTCTATATATTCTATCACTTCACTCAACATATTAGAACTTGCATAAGAAGAGGTTTTGATTTGCTGGGGTCATGAGAAAATTTAACAGCATGGACAAGTGCAAACTGCAGAACAGTAGTTCTTCTTTAACATATCCATTCTGGGATGCAGAGGCTGACAAATAAGCATAGATAAAATGGTCCTGTTATATATATGAGGCTTCTATACAGCAATTACTTTAAGATATACAAATTTATAGATATATGCACTCGGCAAATTGAAAAAACTCCCAACACTCTTGTGTGACTGAATGTCTGTTCACATCCTGTAACTGCATCTTTGAATTTTCAGAAACAGATATACAGCACACACACGGACCATACCTACAATTCCAAGCGCAATTGCAAAAAATTATAGACAACACACAAGTAATTCCACTGCAGTAACAAAATCTTGATTTTATCTGAGCACTGATAGCAATGCTTATGTGTTTCACAATGAGAATAAAGAGAATTGCAAATAATACTGTCTTCAACAGACGAAAAGAGACAATAATCTTTGATTCGGTTTAGATAACTGGTTTCATGGCAGAAGAGTTGGACTTTAGAATTTTATGTATTTTTAAATGTTGCCAGCAAAGTTTTATACATACTTGTAACTCTTCAGGAGTGGGGTGGAAGGTGAGGAGTGGCTGGCAAAAAAAACAGTCAACTTGTTTCCCCAGTACTGGGAACATTTACATACAGTCAACTAAGTAACTGAATTAGGTTCATCAAATAACAGACAATAATTGCCTTATTTTCTTGATTGTTTATTTTCAGTTTTGATATAGACAGATGTACACAAACACAATCCTGTGTCTATCTTATAATTTCCATTCAATACCCCCATGTCTGCAATGTTATGCACAGAAAGGTTTTCAAGAGGAAATAATAATGACAAAAATTATGAAACAACTCTCAGAAAAATATCTGTATCATTATCATAAGCCTGTATAGCTCAATGTAATTAGAACTGATGAACCACAGTTTAAAAAGTTAAACCCAAAGGTTCTGAGATCCCATTATCAGGGAAAAGAAGGGGAAAGTAGTGAGTGAACTCTAAACATGAACTATTTTCTCTAAATTGCGTACTTGGAAGAAAGATTTCAGGTTATTTTCCCCTTGAATTTAACAGCAAGTTTAAATTCTCCATACACATCTGTTGAGTTTTAATCTGAACTCTGAAGTATGAGTTGTCTAACTTTGTAGTGAAGAATCAAAGCAAACTCATACTCTATACTGAAATTTACTAAAGAGTTTTGCTTTAACAATATTTGAGAGTAAACAGTTACTGAAGCTGTGGCAACTGAAAAACTATGAAAACAAAGTGAAAGTCTTTGTAAATATCAAAAGAAAGTACCAACTTAGAGCGGCCCAGCCACAGCAAAAGCAGAGATATTGTTCCAAAAAGCAAGGTAATTATTGTACCTTCTCACAGGCTGTATCCCTTCCATAGATACAATGGAAGTTAACTTGGTTTGGCCTGAGACAGATGATAATTTCATGTTTATTCAGATTTCCTCTTCTTCAACTGATTTAATACATTGAAAATATAAAGTCTTATGTCAGCACACTGACCTAAAAAGAACAAAAAGCCCTAAAAACCTAGACAGTGCAGGAAGGAGAGATGGAAGCGGATTAAAAGGGAATAAAAGCTGAAAATGGAATACAAACCATAAGAGACTTAGGAAATCAAAGAATGTTGAAGAAAAAAATACCATTTTCTCACAAATAAAAACAAAAAATATTTTATGTTTTCTTTACATTGTGGTATCTTCTTGGATCAGAAAAGTAACCTTATATATGGTGTTATCTTACACTTTATGTATAAATTATTCATTGCACTGTAAGCTAAGGGAAAAAACCTACAATGCTAATCTCAATAACTTAAAATAGATAAGTTACCTAAAACTCAGTACCTAGTTCAAATCTCTCCCCATATGGGTAATACTCACAGGGGGGAAGAAATAAAACCCAAAACCTAACCTAGCATTATTTTAAGGTACTCAGAAAGCAAATCTGAGCTTTACTGATGTCGCAGAACCATTGTGTTTCCCAGAATCTACATAGAACAGATGATAAAAATTCAGCTTTATTTCTTCTTTGCTCTGTTTTGAAATAACAACAACCCTTTCCCTTCCTCAGATCTCAGGATCAACTAAGATTCATTTTCTAAAATTTATTTTTTTAATGTTTTAGAAACCACAAGACATTTTTGGCGCAACCAGCTTAAATCAGATTCTTAAATAGCATCTGTAACTTAGAAAAATCTCTCAAGGAAAACACCAGCGTCTCTAACACCTCTCTCCTTCACATGTTCATATTTAGCTGTTTGGAAAAGAGTGGGCTGGTGCAGAGAGACTTAGAAGTGTTCCTTTATTTATCAACAGCCCAGACCCATCTAGAATACAGTACACAAACTGTTGCTTTGGTTTGTTTTGAATTGGAAGAATTGAAAAGAAGTAACTACTTGAAATAAATTCTCTCTCTCTCCTTCCAGCCAAATGCTTCCTTAGGAGGATGTTTTCATACAGGAGGACTTGATTCAGGGGTCCAGCACTTTCCTGAAAAAGAAGAAAATACTGCAAAAATGCAGTACTTCATATATTCCTGAGTATGTGCCAACCCAAAAGCCAAACTGTAGGTTGTGGGAGAAAGAAGAAACTTCTTCAGGAAGCTAGTTTAATAATTTTTCATTTACAATATGCACTCAGAAATCTTCTGCACACTTGTACCCAAGTACAGTTAGTGATGCATCGTCTGTTAACAGACCCCTTCAAAAGTAAATAGTCTGCTAACCCATGCAAACTGAACCACTATCTCTGATATATATAAATTCTGAAATAAGCAAATGCTAAGCACTGAATTAATGATGGCAGTGAATTTTTGTTAATAGTTTTTAATTGTACACACCAAAAACTTTTACTGCATACAGTATACTATTCAAGTGAGGCTTCTGCTTCAGCGACAAGAATATATGATTGTCAGGAATGAAAAGGGATTTTAAAAATTATTTCTTTGTGAATTAAAATAGTTTGGGGTTTCTTTACAGTTTCCAAAAATAAATCAAAACATCTTTTGGTATTTTTCAAACACTGGAACAACAATAACTACAGTTGTGACACTGAAAACTTACAAAAATCAACATAACCCTGTCAGATATTAATTTATAATATTATGGGTATTATTTGTATATTTTACAAAATCTCTAATCCAAGTGAGGTAAAAGCAATTTATACTTACTCATGAACAATCACAAAGTACAAACCAAACTTTGTGCTGGAGATTCTGCTCTATATTGGGGCACTTCAAAAGGAAAAGGAGAGAGAAACTGCAAGGAAAAGAGTTTCACACTCCCCCATTTGTGACTATTAATAGCTACAGCTTATTTTTTCAATAAGTAATTACCTACTTAGCGCAAACACATTCACAAGTGACCTAGCTAGAGAATATTTTCACCATTTTTTCAGTAGAGAAATACATTTTCCCCTTATTTCTTTATCTTCCATCTGTTCTTTTAACATTCCTGTTTAAGCAGTGGTCAATGAGAGGCATTCTAAAGTGCTACATACTGACGTTGAATTCTAATTAGACATTTATTATTCTGCTGCAACATTGAACACTGATATAACAAATCTATTTGGAACCCAGGCAGTTCATTATAGTCTAGCTTCACTACTTCCTATTACAGCATTAATGACATTGAGACAAGACAGTGATTAAAACTTTATATTTTTGTAAACGGTAGAAAATGTAATAAATTTGTTTTCTTACTTAATTAGCTGTGGTTTATATACTGTTGCTACACAGTTACAACAAATTTCTACCAGCTATTTTTTATTATCTCATTGTGCTGTTACCAAATTAGTCCCAGAAAGAAACAACAATGGAAAAGGAATCAAAGGTTCACGCATTTAATCATGCTAAACTGATCTGACCAAATAATCCTGAATAGACAGCCAAGTAAAGAGTAAAAAAAAAAGTTACTAGAATTCATTCTGAAGTCATTCAAACTGAGAATAAAAGGAAGTATATCACCCTGCTGAATAAAACTAAACCATTTGTTGGATACAAAAGTTCTTCTACACAGAATAGAAAGTGTTGTATTGTGCAGTTATTAGCTCTCAAAGCAGCATTCTCACTGAAATCAGAAACAATAACTTCTTCAAACATTTTAAGAGAGCTAAATTCATTCCTGAAAAGTAGTAGCCTGGTGTTCTCAGTCCATACTTAAGAAATCAGCTAAGCTACAAAGATGAAAGAACAGCACCACCTAGTTCTCTATTTAAAAGTTTTCAAATATTATCATCCATTGATTTATTTTTGTAACCTATATTCACATATGCAGGTGTGTTCTGCAATGAAATCTGTCACGTTTCTGTAGGAAACACTGCTGACAAGTTTCTCAGGAGTTATTAGAGCATCTGATGTAGATACTTTACAAGTGTATTGGGAGGGAGGTGGGGGGGGAAGTTTGCATATGCAAGAATGCTAGAAACTTTTAATAATACAAATATTGTTCCGAAGCACCACAAGACACTGAATGGATTGCTCATCCCTCCCCACTATTAGTTGTGGGACCACTTCTCTAATATAACCAAAACATTGCATTTGTATTAATTCCCCTACACCCTAGTCTGACACTTTATAGCGTATATATATGTGTTCCAGATGCAAAAAATACATTAATGATACAGACATCTTCAATATCATGTATAAAAAACTAATTATACTCATGCAAGTTGTTTCTCTGCATACAGTAGAAACCTTTCAGAAATGGGGTAGATATTTTAGTTGCTAGCAGGACTGAAAGTTTCCATGTCAACAATTTCCCTGCTAGACAATGAGATGTATGTGAACAATGCAGATGTTTACCATGACCAACAGCAGCACCTAAGAAGCTACCTACTCCCACCTTGAGGACCTCTTAACCAAGTTTTACTAGCGGATGTTTACCATGACCAACAGCAGCACCTAAGCTACCTACTCCCACCTTGAGGACGTCTTAACCAAGTTTTACTAGCACAGCTGCTCTGTGTTTTAAATTTGATAAGCATATAGCTACACATACAGAATAGTTCAGTCTACTTTTCTAGACACACTGGATTTTTCTATCATTTCACTCACATCAACAAGACAGAACAGCAGCAGAACTTTATTTCTGAAGACATCTTCTGGTTGGACACAGATATTCATCAGTCAACTCTGATTTCTTATACTAACATATGTTGCACTAGCTATTTTCTGTAAGGTGAAGTAAAGCACACACGACATTGATACTGTGACAATTCTGGAGAGCGCTGCATTTCCCACCGCGATGGCATCTCCTGTAACGTTATAGAGAAAATGGGAGATAACTGCACCTACAAAATGTCTCAGCTGTGTTTGAATGAAATGTTCAACTCCAATAATTGATTTATCTAACTCAGAACAAGGAAAATGAAATGCAGCTACACTGCAATGATCTCATATAGCACATTAGCACCAACCTGCTGAAGTTCATCTAAATTCCTGTTTTTCAGATGGTAGCTTGTAAAATATTTTCAGCTCTCAAATTTGACCTTCCCTACCAATATCTGAGAAGTCTTCCACACTGTATTGATGCAAAACAATGAGGCTCTTAACAGACAAAAGATACCAGAGCTTTAGGACTACCTTGCTAAAAAGCTCCTGTAACTGGTGCCCCTGGCAGGAGTCAGGTCCCAGTGCCAGGGACTGATTCTCACTGGCTCCCCTCCTCACCTCTGTTAGTGCACATTTGAGGAAGGTGGAGAGAAGTAGGAGGAAGAAGAGAAAATAATAATGAAAATAAGAATAATAATAAATCCAAGCCTCCTATCCCATCCCTCCCAGGTATTTTCTCCCCCGAGGTAGAGAGAAGGATGTCCTCTCATAGTTTTCACAGCATGCACTTGCCCTATAACCTTCAGCTGCTGCATTTCGTTTCCTGGGGAAAGGAAAAGATGGAGAGTCATAGCAGGAGAAAGACAAAAAGGTCCTCAAGCCTAAAGTCATTTAGTGTTTAGTTCCAGCCTTATCTTTATATATGTCTTGGTCTTTCACAACAAAGGCTTTTGTGGTAACTCTGGAGGGGTTGTTTTACTCCTAGAGAAAATTAAGGTGCCCTATTCCTTGTCCCTCCATTCCACCCATCATCCATGAAGGCCACTCAGGTGTTGGCATGCCATAGCTTACTTGTTGCAAAGTTGACACATTAATGTAAATAGATTATATAGGATCCAAAATCAAAGCTTTTATCCTCACAATCTTAAGAAGGGAAATCCCTGCATGCATACAGAGTAGGGCTACTGCTGTTTCCCCAGTTAAAGTCTCACAGCAGCAAAGAGAAGAAAAAGTTTGGTTTTCTTGACAGGTACCCCAGGCAGACAAGGCCTGCAGGGAGATTACTCTGCATTTATCAGCTAGTTGTCCATTCTGAAATTTCTTTCTGAAGATATTTCCTTTCTAGAAGTTGTTCAAATGACAAGAGTTTTTAATGATCAATTCAACAACAACAAAAAAAAAGTCTGTGATGTTAATAATTCACTAAACAGCAAATTTTCATTTGTCCACTATAAATGATACAGACTACTGGATTCTGTTTTCCTGTTGGGATTTACAGTGTATTTCAGTTTGCAGTAGGCATAATCTAATGAACATTAAATGCATCTGCACTTCCAAATCCTGCAATGCAGATGTCACAGTAAATGAAGAATATCCCTCATAGAACATGTTCAGCTACCTTCTTTATCCAGATTTACTGTTACTCCATTTTGCAGAAGAGAAGTAGCACTTGCTTCACTTGCTTTTCTAACAGATAAAAACAAATCTGTACAAAATCTGGTACAATTCTTTTTCTCAAAATCCAAAGATAGCTTGGGAAACTCTGCAATCACTTTATTTCAAATGGCACACACACCCCCCCCCAGGTATTGCTAAATATATACACAAATATATAAAATACACAAATATATAAAAGCCTATTCAATTAAAACAATCTTATATTCCAAGCTGTTTTCAAATTACATTAATTTTGTGTGTTAGACATATGTGAACATCCCATAAATAAGTCTATAAGCCACTGAGGTTTTTATCTACCATAAATAAAAATGAAATGGCCCATATATTTCTATTGATTACATGTCTTTCCCATCACCTCCAAAATTCACCATTCAGAACCGAGCAAAGCAATAATGATTTATAATTTGCAAAACAAAGGCGTCTTAGGAGGCAGAAAACATTTTGAGTCTGATACAATTGGAGAACTCAAACTTATTTTGTGGGGAAAACACTGAAATGCTGTGAGCTCTGGACCATTCTTTAAGGAGTGAATGAGACTCCTGCACTCTAAGAATGGCAGATATTTTGCATTTTACATACGAAAAAGAAGGATTAGCCAGCAGTTTGTAACCCATAAACTTCACGTTTAGTGAGGAGAGAAGTGCTAAATACTTGACAAAAAAATCCAAATAAGGTAAGGAGAATGTTGTGAAGAAGCTGGGTAAACAGTCAAGGTGCTAGCCCATACTTAACTTACTTAGACACTACTTGTGTTCAAATACATATCATCCTGACTATGTTTATATAATAGCAGTCAAGATATATCCTAAGATTGTAACATGTTAGATTCAGGGTTCCAGCCTTTAGAGAAGCAGAGTCTACAAAGCTAATTCACTGCTCTATTTAATTTTGTTTAAGCAAAAGATGAGACACACTCTCTTTTAATACGTCCCAGTATTGTCAGATAGTTCTGAAAAGCTCCTCCATGTTAGGCGTTGATAACTTTGCTACAACTTGTTTTAATTAAAAATGGAAGGGATTCCCTCTAGACTGTACAGATCTAATTTTTCATTAACCAAAATGATCACTAAACAAGATGGTACTTATATCTTCCTCCGTATTAGTCCAAATCTCACCTATTTTTCATAGTATTACAAGGCCACACTATACAAGCCTGGAGACATCAATAACATTATTAGAAATCTGCAAGTGCAACGGAAAAGTTAAAGAAATGGTAAAGTTA
Organism: Antrostomus carolinensis; assembly: GCF_000700745.2. Lineage (NCBI taxonomy): Eukaryota > Metazoa > Chordata > Aves > Caprimulgiformes > Caprimulgidae > Antrostomus > Antrostomus carolinensis. Next base: position 6,633 of record NW_010311341.1, on the reverse strand, counting down.
AGAGGAAACTCTAATGACCAAGATATTTCACGTGTCACTTAAACTCATGAAAAACTGCAGTGTTAGTTTAAGGTTTCCTCCAAACATTCCAAAAAGAACTTCTCATTTTTACTACTATTATTTTAGATGTTAACCAAAGAATTCATGTCAAGGAAACATTACAGTATATTCCTGTATATTATACTACTTTATGACCTGTCACAGATTTGAGATACTCTGTTAATCCTTGATTAGTAATCAGTTTAGTGAGTAATATCTCTAGTCACTGCATTTATTTTCCAGTTTGCAAAACAGCTGCAGTTCAACATTCTTTTTGTATCTGAACATATGAAAAGTTTCTTTCAGTTGATGATCTGGAGCGTGAAAAAGTGTTTTCAGATATTAAATAAAGTTTTACTTTTCGTGTAAAAACTGTGCAAACCAATGGAGACTTCTTCACTGTTTTTCAATTTACATCCATCAGTGTATCACAATGAACCAACAACTAGCATGTCAAGATTTAAAATTCACATATTAAAATAATAATAATAATAATAATAATAATAACAACAACAACAACACTCAGGGAAGAAGGAAAAAAAGGCCTTGAAAGGAATAAATATAAAATGAGCTTGACACTGGAACAGATTTTGCACAATCTTTTAATTAAAATAATTTTTTTTAAATTAAACCCCAGCTTGATTTTGTCCATAGCATCTCATTGGTTTTGCCTGATATTTTTTATTTTTTAAAAAAATCAGTACACAACAAATTTGCATTGCATAGAAACATTTTTTCTGTTTTTTTTTTTTTTTTTAAATTTAAAAAAATCAATGACCTTAGATCCTACATAATTCTAAAAACTGATTGTTTCTGCCTCAACTAGCATGGTTTTTCCCCTCGTTGGGGACTAACCAGAACAGCCTTCCTGCCTTGTAACATAGCAGGAATAAAAGCAGGTCAAGTTACACTGTTAATCCAGCAGATGTAGGTCAGTTTGGGATAAATATCGGAACAAATGGAAAATACCAAAGTGCCTACTACAACTGCTGCTGTGAAGTAATTTGGTCTTATTCTCTTCGGAGCTGTCAGTTAGTCACAATTGTGGAGTTTCCAGTGTTGAACTTCAAAAAGTCAGTTTTTAAGACTTAGATGGGTCAGTACAGCTGTGCTGGGCTATTTGTCTTCAGCCAGAAGAAGTGGCAAAAATGCCATGTGTTATGTATTGATGATATCTAGAAATGCACAACTGTATTTTCATATGTGTGCACAAATTATTCTTGCATGTAATAGAACAGCATACTCAGGTTACTTTAGCCAAGATTTGACAATTGAATTACTATGATTAGAATCACTGTTTGATGAATATTGTGGTATATAAGAAGTTTAAAATATAACCATAAGAAAACAGTCTCTCTTGCACTATTCTTCACATCCAAGAACAAAAAGGATAGGTAGTCAACAAACTGTTTACAGAAAGATGATGACAGAGGGAAGAGCAAAGCTACACAGACAATCACTACATATGACAAAATGCACTGGTTTACAAATAACCTGAACCTGACCAACTCCAGTCACAAAGAATAAGCTGGAGAGGAGCTCAATACTTTATCTTCATGTGAACAATGCTTTACATATTCATACATACACACAGAGAGAAACCTTCAGCTCTAAAAGAGCTTTAGAGATTCAAATTGAGAACAAAGACGACACACTAATTATTTTTCTGAAACTGAAAAGCAGCTGCCTATGGACAGTTAATATTCATTAATAGCTATGCAAGAAAAAAAAAAAAAAAGAATCCAAAATTGAGTATAAAACAGAAAAAGCTTAAATTTATTAATTTATACTAATGGAAAACTATATTAAAAGTGATTTGTGGCTACTTGAAATGTGAAAGCTATAAAAGCATTCATGCTCTCCAAAAGCCATTTGATTAAATTAGAAAGCAGTAAATACAACTCAACTCATGGTTAGAAAGAAATGGTCTTTCCCTCAAAAATCCCAAACTTGTTCAGATAGTGAAAACACTCCTGAATAAGGCTTACATAGATCCCAAGATCTCTGGTTTGCTAATAAAAGGATGGCAAAGGAAGCAAGTCTAATGTTATTTTTCACTTGTACAGATGTTAGAGAAAGGAGATAGGATGACAGGTCGGCAGAAATTGTTAAAGGAATAAACAGGGAGTCTTCCAGTCCATCTACAATGAAAATAACTACCTACATTCTTCACTAAATCCTTTCTGCCTCTTCCAAGTTCTCCAAGTTAGAAAGTCCTACATGCAAAACAGAGCTAAAAGAGAGCACTGGAAGGTGCAATACAGCCTCCGGTGTTAGCACTCTGTTTTGTCATTGAAATAAATGTTCTCTGCTTCTTCCTCTCCCCCCTTACGATGCTATTGTGATAGTGTCCTACATACTGACATTTAAAGCACCCATCCTGAGCTTAGTGTGCATTAACATAAGAGATACTGTAAGCATTTTGGACATTTAATTTTCGTTTATAAAACAAAAGGAAAAGATCCTGAAATAGATCATCGGAAAACAAATAAACAAACAAAAAAAACCACAACATGAAGAATGCTTGCAAAGACACACACATCCATTTTTCAAAATACTCAATTCTTTTCCAAATGCTTTCATTATAAAGAAAGATAAGTTGCTCAAGTGCAGATTCCTGAGAGAAGTCATGATTTTACAAGTTACTCCTCGGCACTGGAATTTGATATTTGCCTTTCTTCCGTTCATACACATCTCAAAAACTCCTTGGGAAGAAGGGATATGCTCAACAAGATCATACTTAACATGGATGCAGTCCCAGAGGGGACACCTACTAAACTATGTCTAACAGTTTTACCATTCTACATCTGATGTTGAACATGTATTTTTAAAAGCATGTCAGTGGCATTCTCTCTGGAGAAGACCCTCCATTGTTTTGAGAATGTCTAACAGAATTAGCCTGTCATTAGATTCATGTTTTAAAACAAAATTGAAGTGTTCCTTCTTTCTCTTGGAGAGGGCATTAAGAGGACAATGATAGTTTCTTCTATTTCTACTTTTTAAATATTAGATGAAGAGGGAACCATTGTTCTAACAGATTCAGCTACACCCTGGTCATCCTGCTGTTCTCTTGGTAACCACCTGATGCCCACGTCCATGTCTTTAATCACCATTTGTGAAGCAAAAGTAAGAAAGCCCTCAAAATCCAATCTTTACCTTCTATAACAACATAAAAAGATTAATTATTTGGTGGAAAGAGTAAGGGTAATCACATTTAACACATTTCGTCAATAGCAGGATCAGGCCAGAGTAAAGGGAAAGCTAATTATGAGAACCAAGGCTTCCATAACTGAAAAATATGGCTTAAAGTAATTTATAGTACACTATAATGGAACTGCCATGAACAACTAAGTAAGTTTAAAAGTAGAGGCAGATTCACTGTTTTACATTTCTGAAATTAATAAATAAATAAAGAAGAATAGAACTAACAAGAAAGTAGACAAGAAAAATGTATTTGTTTCAATGGAGGTACTTCTCTTGATCAACATTTCCATGGCATTTCCATTTCTTATGTCAGTGAGAAACTTCAGAACTGTTTACTGTTGAAATGATGATAGGAACTCCATAAATATTTTGAGTATAAGAGTGATAAAGATTAGGAGACTGACTGATCCCTATTCATGTATTCCTCAGGGAAGTTGTGTGAGCTCATCAATGGGAATTTGGATTGTCTGGTTACTTCATGTTCTAAAACTGAATGTGAACTGCTATATGATGACTAACAATAAAAATACATTAAGAACTCAAGCAAAAGAATTCATAAAATATGAACTAACCTGAGAATCAAGCAGCTAATGAGCCTACCAAACCTTGGTTAGATTGATGGAAGTCATATAAAGACAGTCACCATCAAGTAGAGTGATGGATTTTGTTTCAACTTGTGTGTAAAGTATTCCAAATAAAGACTCTATAAAAACTACTGTCTTCTATTCTGTAATTGTCTATACTCTCACAGAACTTTCAGAGTTACAACATACTTTTATCTTGCTGTACACTGTATTTGCATAACAACATTTCTCTGTCAAGACAATCCCTATGCCTACAGCATTGGGTTGCCAAGATTTCCCTCACAGAAATCCTACTGAAAATTCAAAACAGAATCTAAATACACAAGATGTTGAGGAATGTATGACAACTTTGTCTTAAATCAGCTTAGATGATCTGAGAAGTATCCATTTGCATATTTGCTCATTATTATTTCTTTTTATTTCTGCTTGTAATTGATCTGGGCTTATAAAAAAAAAAATCTCACCCGTAAGCAATTATCTGTCTTCACTGATTTGTTGCATCAGTGATCACAGTTTCAGACAAATTAAAATGTCCCTCCATTATTTTCATTAGTAGACAGACTGCAAGCATTTGAAGTGTCTGAAGAAACCATATTGAAAAGATTTGCTTGGTGTTGGCAGAGAACCGAAAGTAGATCATCTGCTACCACGTCCAGCACTATCCGGTGTCTTCTCCCAGAAGCAGAGCACATTAAAGCATCCGATGCCATTTGCATTATCCCACAGCAGGGGGCTACAGCAGCCACCGTTCCATGACAATCTCAACCCCATCTCTCTACTACAAATCCAACCAAACTATTTTTAAACATTACAGTTTCTCACCTAATAACACTTAATAATAAAGAGCTTACTTGTCAGGTTGCATAAAAACAGCTCAGATTATGACTTGAGTTATTCTAAATACATGCTGTTCCTCCAACTGCTAAATTTTGTCTAAGGAAGGCTAAATTCATGAAGCAGAAAAAGAAACCCAATCAGAATGAAACAAAAATTTAAGGCTGACTGTAAACATATAACAGTTTAACCCCTTGGGACATCATTTAAGTACTTCGGAATCATTACAGTGCTCAAGCTAAGAACAACAGCAGCCAGAGATCCTACTATTTTCACAGTAAACGCTGGAGAGGGCAGAGCAGACTAATATCATTCCCAAACTCAGTTGACAAACTGCTTCTCAGCTCAACATGTTATTACTCCCTCTTCCACCTCCATCACTCCCTTTTCACAGCAAACAGGTGACGCTGGGCTCCTTCTTTGCCTCCTTTCCGAAGGGACTGCTCGCTGTTAATGCTATTTCCACGCATTATTCTATGTCCTCGTCCCTCAGCTGATGCTTCATCAATACTCAGGACAGATTCCTTAGGCAAGTCTCTTCACAGATCCCACCAGAAAGGCACACTTCCACGCAGGACACGCGTTCAGCTTGACTCCTTGTCACCTTGCCTTTAAACTTAACGAGCTTCAGTTTCACTACAGGAACTATCCCTAGTTACAACCCAGAAGCACGTCTAATTCTGAGAACAAAGATCTTATTCACGTACAAAACTGACGAAAAACCTGCATAAACCCTGGCCCACAAACAGAAAATTGGGGGAATTTAACAAATCCATTGAGCCACTTCACAACACAGCTTGGGGAAGCAAAGCAAGCCAACAGGAAAAGCTACTTTTAAATGCAGGTATAAAGCTGCCTACAAGAAATGTGTCTAGTATGGTAAACTGTGTCTGCGAGTTGTGCCAAAATAAATGGCAGAAACTGAGAAAAACAACATTTATGAAGTAGCACTATAAGGTGGACCAAAGGAATTTGATATTCTGTTAGATGCAGTTACTATTCAGGACAGTCTTCTGGAAAATATTTCCTCATCTTCTTCTCCATTCTCCTTTACCTTAGGAGAAAAGGATAGTAGAAATTATTTCCTCCCACTCCTGTCTGAGGGTTACAGGTCCTTTATAGCCTTATATTTTTTTTAAAAGTGTCCAGCAAAAGTGCCTCCTGAAACAACACTCTGTTGAAGCGCAATATACAGAGTGCCCAGGTATTTTTGATTGCAGTTTTAATCAGGAGCTGAAAAAATAATTGTGTAAGAAACTGAAAAAGAGGGAGATGTTTTATACACATGGAGGGCAAGCTGGGTAAGACGTTAAGCATCGCTTTTCCCCATCTGCAAGGAGAGGCCCAATCTGGTTATTTTCACACAGCGACGGTCAGATTTGTATCGCACCTCTTTTCTTGGAACATGTTTTTGGGTTTTTTTTTTACCTGACGCAGTTCACGGAGTTACATTTTGCCTAGGCACGCTCCCTAAACTGCTGCGAAAGCCATCGCTGCCTTTAATCACCGGTTTACTCTCCAAACTGCGATGCGCTGAATGCAGCTGATTGCATCTTACGAAAGATCAAATCCTCCTCCTCCAGCAGCAGCCCCGATTTTATTGGTGACAGAAAGTCAGTCCAGACACAACCCCCCCACAGACACACACACACACACACATCACCCTTTTGCAGGGCAATGAATTGACAATTCACAGGGAAATGTAAAAGGCAGCGAGGAGCCAACCCCCAGGTGCAGCTCCCCACACATGCCCCAATAAATCATCTTGTACAGCACCAACACAGCAGCTCCTTGTGCGGTGACGTACAGGGCAACCCATAAACATCGGGAAAGAATACAAATAACCTGCCCGATGGAACTGTCCCTTGCCAAACGCACAGCCCTTCCCTCCCTGCCTTCCTTCTGGCCTCCTCGGGAGGTGAAAGGGGAGCACCGGGGGTGGGGATGTGGCCGATGGGGGTGAGGGTCTGGG
>NW_010311340.1:36335-47965 GCF_000700745.2 Antrostomus carolinensis | reverse complement strand
TTTTATTTTATTTTATTTTATATTTTATTTTTGTGTAAGTAAATCCAAATTCGTCTCGGGATGTGTAAAACAATGTTTTCATTACTTTATTTGTAAGGTGGTTTTATACATTTGATTTTAGAAATGGAGACATATATTCATATATTTGGAAAGTTTTAAGCAGATTTAGATTTGTTTTTCCTGCATTTTTAAAGTTTACTCAACTTTTTTTTTTTTTTCAGTAGAAAATACACCTTTATTGAAAGGTATAGGTCATAAAAATAGAATTGTGCAATGAAAAGTATTTTTAATATCTTTACTCCCTTTGTTGTTTTTTAACATATTTACATTGGGGTTTTTTTGCAAGAGTCAATGGATTCTTCTGTTTCATTGGGTTATCAAGTAGCATCACATACAAGTTATAAAGAAATTAAAAAGTTAAAAGGAAAAATAAAGGGAAAAAAAGCCAGATATTTTTTGATTTGTCTGATCTTGTGTTATGTACAGGGGTGTGTGTTCAAGGTTGTAAGTTTACAACACTGAAATCTCTGTCTTCTTATTCTATTTCTGCTTTTTGGTATTAAAGCTGATGTGAGCTGAGCACTTAATGCTCCACTCGAAAATTCTAAATTGATCGTCTATAGTAATTAGGCTTGTGTGAGAGCATGCCCAGGGAAGGAAAGAAAAAAAATCTTAGTTGCTAAAGTTAAGATCTTGCTGGTGAAGCTGAAAGATATCCAGATACTCTTTGCCAAAACAGACTTCTTGCTATGTCAGCTTTTATTGTCTCCACAGCAGAAAAGATAGGACTTCCCATCATTTTGATGATCAGTGCTTAAATGTTCTGTATTTCCTAGATTTATCTTGAAAACTACAATTAAAAATAAATAATTAAAAAAGTGTTCCCATCACCTTGACTTCTTAACTCCCAAAAAATTGGGAAGCATCTGAGTTCTACCAGTTACTGCAGTCTAGGAGCTCTAGGTTTCGTGATATCTTGCCAGATAATTTTCCTCAGAGATCAGGAAAGAAAGCAGGTGAGATGGGACCCAGTTGATGTGTCAGCGATGTTAACACAATCTCACAAGCTATTTAAATCTGTATAAATTAGCACTTTCAACAGAAAAGTGTGCTTAAGCCATAGACAAATGATATTTTTTTCATTAATATTAGTGGACTCATATTGCATGAAATGAACCCTTGAATTTTTTCTGCTCAAGATAGATAGATAATAAGTTTTTATATAAATGTTTTTATTTACTAAGTATGCAGAGCTTTAGGCTCCTATCTCTGTTATTCCCTTCTTTTCTGACAATATAACCTTTCTGGTTTTTGGTTTTTGGATTTTTTTTTTTTTTCCCCAAATGGATAGTATTTGGGGTTGTGTTGATTTATGTAGCATTGACAGAAGGTTGAAAAAATTGTGGGCATCTCTGTAGTCACCCTTTTAGCCTGGACTTCCCTGGTCAGTCACCTTGAGAACTTCAACACATTTATTTTAAAGCTTGCTGCTCCTGTAACTTAGTTACTTCCTTCTACAGCTATTTCACTCTCTCCAGATCCACTTACAGACTCTGACTATTCCCTTTGGAGGTCAACAGATGATGGTTGGATGAGGCTTTGAGCCGCCTGGTCTAGTAGAAGGTGTCCCTGCCATGGCAGAGGGGTTGGAACTGGATGAGCTTTAAGGTCCCTTCCAACCCAAACCATCTATGGTGGTAAGGTTCAGAGCACTGCTTTTGATTTGGGACTGGTCTTATGGGTCTGGTGTACATTATACCTAGATGGGAAGCAAGAATTTAGCTTTTGGTGTGCAACTGGGAAATACCAACCAGAAGGAAGAGGTTTGTTGGAAGAACTGGTCCAGTTTTATTTACAAAGTGGTGGCCAATGGCTCATGATTCAAGGAAAGACAAATAGAAGCTCTTTGTTTAGTTTTTATTCATGTTTTATTCATACAGTACACAAAAAAAAAAGACTGTCCTTGACTCCTTCAGGAATGTTACAAAAGAAAAAAATTGTTTTAACATACATGGAAGTAAAAGACGTATTGGTTAGATGAAGAGGGATAGATTTTATGGGATTTTTTTCTTCCCCTTTTCTATTTCAAAGACAAGTCCTGCTTGTCACTCCACTGTTGAATTTTGCAAAAAGAAGATCAGCTTTTGCAGGTCACAGATTAAAATCTAACAACGCTGGATTTGTTGAAGGCAGACTTATGAAAATTAATTACCTGTGAAGGTTACCAGCCCTCTTGTTACTGAAAATCAGATAGTTAACCTGTATTCCTGAATTCATACTGTAGATTACAGAAACATAAATAAAATTACTTTCAGAGGTCATCTTATCCTAAAGGAAGAACAGCTAAAATAATGCATATATATATACGCATGGAAAATATATTCTATGGAGTATGAGCATATAATGTCTCAAAAGTGTCCTGTGTATAAGATAGCTCAGGTCATTATTCAGCTTAACCTTGAACATTTGTATAATCACCAGGACTCAAAAGTATAGACACTTTTGACTAATGCAGAGTCTAGTGATAACAGCAAATGCCTATATCTGGAATATTATATTATGGCTCCTGTAACTCGTTTAACAGATAAGGTGAAAGATGTGGAAAATTTGGAAAACAATGGGCCATAAATGATAGAGGGACATTAATAATTAAATACGTTACAAGTTAAAAAAAAAAAAAATCCAATACAGCAATTCTTAATGATACCTTCCATGGACCATGTAAGTCGATGAATTTCAAGTTCAACCATTTGTGCTAAACAAGGTTAAAATGGCTAAAAGACTGACTATATTTTAATGTGCTATAAAGGAATTAAAACCCTCCAGCAGTCCATAAAATATCATCCTTCAGTTCTGAATGCAATGCCCATTACCGTGGAAAGATTTAGTCAATCATAGGGCAATAACTAAATCCGTAGGGCTCCTGTAATTGCTAATGTAATTGTATAACTGAGGTTTGCCCACTTTTAATTCCATTGTTGCCTGTTGCTTTAGTAAGAAATAAAGTTTCACTCTTTAAAGAGGTACTGTATTTCATACTATTATATTTACTTCGTTCATTTAATATACAGCTAAATTGCCTAATTAGTGGTGACATGTGTTACCCTGTATTTGGTTTATTGAAAGGAAAATGCCACGTTCATTTACATTGCTTATCTGCACATTTGCAAATAATAGACAATAAAAAGTGTTTGTTTTATATGTTTTATTCTAGTATTGAAGTTAACCCTTTGACTGTCAGTATTTTGCTGATGCATAATGCATGGTATTTTTGCCATGCTGCACTGTTTCACCACTCTCAGCTCAACAATGTATTTATCTGTCCTCCAATAGTAGTTTAATCAGATAAAACCCATCAGCAGCAATATGACCCAAGTATTTGATTACCTCTGTGCTGAATGTGAACTTGTTGTTGTTATTGAAATAAATGCTGCAATAAATGTTGAAAGATTTGGGGTTTAAGTCTTGGATTCAGAGGAGTTGCTCTTTTCTGAGTGGCGTAGATTGTGTTATCAAAGAGAGGTCTGCCATTTGGCATCAGCAGAGTGCCCAGGTGGCTGAAAAGGCCAATCGCATCCTGGCCTGGATCACCAATAGTGTGGTCAGTAGGACCAGGGAAGTTCTCTTACCCCAGTCCTGGGCACTGGTGAAGCTGCACCTCGAGTGCTGGGTTCAGTTTTGGGCCCCTCACTCCAAGAAGGACATGGAGGTGCTGAAGCATGTCCAGGGAAGGGTGGTGAAGCTGGGGAAGGGTCTGGAACACAAGTGTGATGAGTTCCCAGCTGACAGAACTGGGGTTGTTGAGGCTGGAGAAAAGGAGGCTGAGGGGAGACCTTGTGGCTCTGTCCAGGTCCCTTGGAGGAGGGTGTAGAGAGGTGGAAGTGGGTCTGTTCAACCAAGGACCAAGTGACAGGACAAGAGGAAATGGCCTCCAGTTGCACCAAGGGCAGTTGAGATTGGATGTGAGAAAGAATTTCTTTGCTGCAAGAGTTCTCAGGCATTGGAAGGGGTTGCCCAGGGCAGTGGTGGAGTCTGTATCTGTGGAGGGATTGAAGCGTCATGTAGACATAGTGCTGAGAGACATGGGTTTGTCAGGGACTTGTCAATGATGGGTTAATGATTGTACTCCATGATCTTAAAGTTCTTTTCCAATCGAGGCAATTCTGTGCTTCTGTATCACAGCCATTCCATCCTTCACCAGTAAATGAGATGATTGCTGTGCCATATGTAGAGGTTGCATAAATATGTTGGCATCCTTCAGGTCAGGGGGACTTGCTAGCTGTCTGCAGCTGATAAGCCTTGTGTGAGGCAATGGGGACCTGTTGGTGAAATTCCAGAAAGGTTAAAAAGCATTGCAATAGCAGAGGGAAAATAAAGGTGAAAGTAGGGAATCCACCATCCTTCCCCTTCCTCCCCTCTGATCCCATCTTTTTCTCTTTGCCTTTGTGCAGAACACCATGCTTGCCTTTAGAAAGAGGAATGCTTTGCAATTCCACTTCTTTCTAATTGTCTCTTTTTATCATCAGAAAGTGGCATACTAGACAAGTAGAAATGAAAAGAGTTTGCTTGCAAGTTTGTTAGGAGAGACAGCAAGTGGGGAGGAGGCAGTCAGAAAATGTGAGAAAAGTTGCTTTTGTGGTTTTTTTTTTTTTTAGTTTATTTTTTAAATTTCACGGTGGCTGCTTGGCATCTCATTCTGAGCAGCAGCAGAGGCACTGCAGCTGTCAGGCATAGGAGGCATTGATATTCTTGCTTTCATATTTCAGCAGTTCTCTTTGCAACTATAAATGACAGAACCTCTTGTTAATATCATTTAAAAGAAAAGCTAGAATTCTGTAGACATTGATGGGAATCGTGTGGGAAGTATGGCTACTTACCATGAAAATATGGCTTTGTTAAGCTTAGGATAAGAAATGGATGAGGTATTTTGGACATAAAAAATGGGATTTATTTCCTTTTTTTCTTATTAATGAATGTGATTTGGTAAACATATGCTATGTTCTGGAATGGCAGATCCTTTGCTCCTGATGTAGTGGGCTTTATGCAGAATGAAGATTCACATCAAGAGTAAAGGAGAAAATCATTAAATCACAGGGTTATAGAATGGTTTGGGCTGGAAGGGACCTTTAAAGGCCATCTAGTCCAACCCCCTGCAGTGAGCAGGGACATCTTCAACTAGATCAGGTTACTCAGAGCCCCATCCAACCTGACCTTGAATGTTTCCAGGGATGGGGCATCTGCCACCACTCTGGGAAATCTGTGCCAGTGTTTCACCACCCTCATTGTAAAAAATTTCTTCCATCTATCTAGTCTGAAGATAAAAAAAAATGTGTGCTAGAGAGGAAAATATCGTATCTTGGTGTTAGAATCTGTGGATGATGAGCGGGGTGTACAGCACGTGCATTTCCTTACAGTATAATGAGGATTGAAGCAGTGCCTTAAAACAGTTGAGAAAAGGTAAGATGTAAAGTTTGCTGTACCAAAAGCAGGAAGACAGGAGTAAGAATTTTTCCAAGTGATACTAAATTGAGAGATGATGACCATAAGGACATTGTAAAGGTGAGAAGAACAACAAAGAAAAAGATAAACTGCACCTTTTAGAATCATGGATAAAAGGAAGGACTTTGTAAGTCATTACTATTCATTGGTCAAGCACAAAAATAATGAATGAAATGTATGTTTATTACATGCAGAAAGTATGCTTGTGTCTGTAAGAAAAGTGGAATAATAAATTACAAATAAATGGAATCTAAACCAGATTTTTTCATAATGTGAAAATAAAGCTACAGTCAAGTGTATCTTCCTAAATCTGAGAGCAGAAGGAGAGTGGGAACAGAAGAACATGATTAATCTTTAACAGTAAACTTTTTTCTTGTCACTCTGTGTGTCTTGAATCAAAGGCAACCATGCGTCAGATGTTGAGTTTGGACTAAATAAAAGATTAAAATGCATGATCTGATGAAGTCAGTGAAAATTACTGATTACTGATATCTGGTCACACAAGAAGTCTCTTATCACTCACCTTTAGCGTTGAATGGCTAGCCCCTCCCCTGATTCTCTTAGCTAACTTTTGAAAATTAAAATTAAAATAAATTACTTGGTTTTGAAAGAGAAAGGGAGGGGATATTTTGGAATCACCTGGTTTTAAAAATAGGCTAGATCCCATGAACTAGTGTACTGTATTGCTCTAATTATATTTAGGATTTGTTTTATTTTATTTTTTGCCTTTGAGGAACAAACTTAGAGCAGCCATAATGTCATTCCTGCCTGAAAACTGTAACATCAGTTGAGAGTCACCTATTAGCATAGGTTAAGTTCTTATTACCTTCAGAAATGGAGTAAAGAGTCACTGCAGAGATGTGGATTCATCCACAAAGAAGTGTTAGTCCTGTATTGCAGCAATTTAGGATTTGATCAGCTTTGCACATGAATGTCTGCATCTCCTTGACCTATACCAGATGGGTGGATTTTGTGGTGTGTTCCCTTATTTAAAAGAAATCACGTGAGAGTCAGTAGGCAAAAGATGAAGCCATGATCATATCTGTAACCACTACATGTAGTGAGATTTGTGCTTCTGAAAAATCACACTGTCCTCAGTGCAGTTGCACCAGGCAGAGCTATCAGAGCAAATGCCATGAAATGATGACATCACCGGGTGTTACAATTCCCACAGTTGGAGCACTACATCTAGCTCTGGAGTCTTCAGGGCAGGAAAAACATGGACCTGTTGGAGTGGCTCCCGAGGAGGGACAAAAAAGTGATCAGAGGGCTGGAACACCTCTGCTATGAAGAAAGGCTGAGAGAGTTGAGGTTGTTCAGCACGGAGGAGAGAAGGATCTGGGGACAACTTATTGCAGCCTTTCAATACCTAAGGTAGACTTAGAGATAGGACAAGGGGTAATGGTTTTAAACTAAAAGAGGGGAGATTCAGTCTAGAGAGAAAGAAGGAATTTTTTACAATGAGGGTGGTGAAACCCTGGCACAGGTTACCCGGAGAGGTGGTAGAAGCCCCATCCCTGAAACATTCAAGGTCAGGTTGGATGGAGCTCTGAGCAACCTGATCTAGTAGATGTCCCTGCTCACTGCAGGGGGTTGAATTAGACCTTTGAAGGTCCCTTCCAACCCAAAGCATTCTGTGTTTCTATGAATGCCAACAGGAGGTAAAGCTCTCTGAGGCAGAAATGTGTGTTTCTAAAATAGTACCTGAAACTTGAAGATTTTAGCTTGGCTTCTTTATAACCTGCAAGACATATTGAATATTTAGCTTGTAACGGTATCTCATGCCACCACACATTAAGGTTTTTTTAAACAAAACTGCATTATATTTGTATGTGATAAAGCTTTCATTGAGGAAAAAAAACCCTTATAGCTGTATGTCATAATGACGTCCCTCTTCCTGTGAGCCAAGAGGAATGCGTAGAAAAAATGACAAAAGTGCCCACCAACAAAACCCTTCCAGCAGAGTCTGTGTAATACAAATGAGACATAATTATACGTGTGAATGGAAAGAAATAAAACTCTGTACTGCATGTAAAGGGCTGAATCCCATCTATGGTGCTAGAGTAAATTAATTCTAGCTTTCTCTCTTTTCTTCTTTTCTTCTTTTTGCATTACTGGTATTTCAGAGAGTCAGTGCTGAAAGCAATGTCCTTCCAATAAAATATTTTATGTATTTCAAAGCCAGTGCAAAATTATCCTACCTGTTTCTTGTCTCCAAATTCATGGAGATAAACTTAGAAGTACTCTTTTACCTAAGAGGTTAACTGTATGCTGCAAGAATCTATATTCTTATTGAAGTTGCCAGAAATTTGTTTTGTAAAGAGAAAATGTGCAACAATCGATGCTCTTAGTTTTCTGTCTCTCTGGAGAGAGAGTGAAGTCAGGATAATTCCTCTGGCTTATTTATAAAGTTTGCTGTGGAAGGAAAACTTAAAATTGTGAATACCCCATCAAGTAGAAAACAAGTGTCGTGTACTACCATGAAGGACTTGACTGTGGTGTGTGTCTCCTGTTTTCTTGAATTACTTTATAGGAGATTAATTATTAACTTAATTGCTTATAGTGTGTAAGAAAATTGGCTTAATGAGTAACAGATAGGGAGCTGCCCTTTGTTTTTGGTGCAGCCTGAAGCGCATGCTACAATACAAACAGTAATTAAAACATCTCTGCTACAATTTTATGCATTCAGGATCATTTATTCACATTTTTCCTTCTAGTAGTAGAATTGTAACAGTCTACACTATTGCTGCTTTTGTGATAGATGCCATCGTTTCACTAAATAACAATGAGAATGAGGTAAAAATAAAATTTTTTAAGTATCTGTACATAGGTATCAGGTCTACTTTTCAAGTTTCATGCAAATTTATTAACTAAATAAAAGCACCACAAAGAATGTGAGAAAGAGCTGTAGCACATTTCTTTATATTTGTGAGATAATAAACCATAGGTAAATAATATCTGTATTTTAATGAGTGTAAATGAATAAAAGACTCTCTTTTGTGACAGGTAAATCTCTCTTCCGAACTTTTTAATTTTAAGGTCTTTCTGCTGAACTCTATGACTGTGACACTTGAAGAGGAAATAGAGCATCATGGATTGTGTAGAATCATAGAATTGTTTTGGTTGGAAAAGACCTTTAAGATCATGGAGTCCAACTGTAAACCTAACACTGCCAAGTCCATCACTAAACCATGTCCCTAAGTGCCACATCTATGTGTCTTTTAGATGCCTCCAGGGATGGTGACTCCACCACCTCCCTGGACAGCCTGTTCCAATGCTTGACAACCCTTTAGTTGAAGAAATTTTTTCTTAATATCCAATCTAAACCTCCCCTGGTGCAACTTGAGTTCATTTCTTCTTGTCCTAGTTTTCTGTAGGAGGAGTACAAGGAGTGCACACCAAGCCAGAGTCTTCTCCTGCAATCAGTAATTATGGGGATTCTGATTCCAGGTTGTTATCAGCTTTTAATTTCTAGTCACCAGGCATGTTCCTGCTGGCAGCGTGGACTAGCAAAGCTCACTGTGCCTGTCCCAGCAGCCGCGGTGTCTCCTGCAGCCCTTGGGGTGCTTGCAGCCAACTATAATGTCAAGGATGGGATGGGTTACAATATCCAATGTGCCGTGTGTCATAATGTCTTTGTACAGGTGGTTATTTCCAGCTCTATGTCGAATAAGCACCTGTTATGTCCCTGCAACACTGAGAGATGACGGTCGGTGGCTGTTGCGTAGGACTTGAAGCAGTGATTGAACTTACTGCTTGTGCTGTTTTTTTGATCTCTCTCATGACTTTGCTAAAGTCGTGTCTGATCCCCAGTTTCCTACCTGTGAAAATAAATAACAGTGTTTTGCTTATGAGTTGGAGGTTTCTTTTCCTTGCATACAAGCTGTTGCTTTCTCCACACTATGGAATTTTTCCCAATTTCCTTCAAATTTGTAAGAATAGTGTCATATGTGATGGCATCTTCATGGCTGACTAAGAAACTTAAAATCCTTTTGAGAGAAAAGGAGAAATGAGGCATTTTCTCCATCATAAGTTAAAGAAAACTCATTAAAGTCAAAACCTGACGCTGCAGTATTAATGTGATATCTGTGGTGCGGTGGCTCTGGCTTCTGCACTTGGGAAGCTTCCTCCAGGAAAGAGAAATGATGTTTCTCATGGATAGTCTTGGTACAAAGAGATGTAGATAGTGGACTGGTTTCCTTCAGCTGATGTCGTCTATACTGTGATTTTTTTCTTTTAGACAGATTTCTTTCCTAGGTCACGATTTTTGTTGTTGTCTTAAATGGTGTGATGCTTGCTGAATCAGCTGGTGGAATGATTGATATGGGTGTCACATTTCTGCTCTTTAGCACAGAGCTGTACATGGAAAAAAAACCCATGTTTGTTAGAATGGGAATTCGAATTCAGAAGTATAACTTCACCCTACCAAGGTAAAAAAAAAAATAAAATAAAAGGATGTATATATATGCACGTGTAAAAGCAATGTGTGAATGTGAAAGCAAATACAGGATGAAAAATATCACTATTTTATGCCTTAACATTTAATTCAGTATCTATATTTAGCACACTTATTCTGGTAACTATTAGTTTCTGTATCGTTATTGGTGAATGGGAGTTTTTTTTAGTTTGGTATTTTTTTAACTATAAGTTAGGGGGAAAAGAAAAAAAATCACACTCAAATGTCCCCCAAGTGTTGAATTATTTGGAAATAGAAAAAGGCAAAACCAGCGGCTGTTAACTCCATGTTTCACATGCATATTTCCTCTCTTTTCATAAAACAAGATAATTTTAGTATTCTTTCTTATTGTCTTCACTTCCCCTGCCCAAGACAGAAAAAATTGAATTGTCAAGTTTTTCTTTTTCCATTTGCTTTGCGGGATCTCTCAGCCAGTTTTTTTACACCTGCAGATATATTTATTTCACGTACCTTCACCACCCTTTATCTTTTATAAAGCAAGGTGGTCATCAGTGATAACTGGAGGATGAATATGGCTATGCAACAGAAATGAGATGTTAGTTGTTGCTGCAATCAAATCTTCTAGGGAAACCGAGGCAAAGATTTCATGTGAGTCTATTGTAGTAATGCTTAATACAGGAATTTGGACACATGTCCAGTTATTTAAATAGGGAAGCAGGTAGAAGGAGATAACTAAATAAAAATTAGGTATACTGAAATTACTTGGTGGAACTGGTCTCTATTCACGACACCAGATTTTTGCTAGAAGACATGAAGACAAACTGGCATTAATATAATTTCATTCACCATTCATATTTGCAATTAGAATTTAATCACACATTTCTGATGTCATCATTGTCCATCACACTCTGCGCATTTGTGTCTTTTGTCTTTCAAATTGTAAGTGCTTCAGGATAAACCTATGCTGCTATCCTTTTCAACATGGACATTTAATATACAATAAATATGAATCCAATGGGAGACAATTCTGTATTTTAGGCAATATGAATTGTCCCTCTCACGTCTTGGTGCTCTGTGTCAGAGTTATTTATCCCTAAGATTTTTATGACTAGATTGGTACTGCTAGCTGTCAACCATACGTTGTGATACCATAATACATGTGTTTATCGGAGAGATCCCTATGCCCCGTTTGCAATCAGTAAGAGCAAGAGTTGGAATGTTGTTAGTGCACAGTGGGAGAAATGTCAAATTTTTAACAGCATTTTGCACCCAGGAGCAGCAGAACAGTTGATTTGTGACTAAACTAAACTGAGAGAGAAAGAAGAAAATGCCAATATAAGTTGAATTTTCAAGGCAGGGAGTGTCAAAGCTCTAGATCGTGAAATGAAAGGTTGCTTTAAAAATCTGACAGCATTTAAACCCTCCCTCTGCATTGTACTTTCCTCTGCTATTTTGGTACACAATCAAAAATTCATCTTGTAGACTCTTTTGTTTGTTTATTTATTTTGCAAATTCAAGGTTTTTGTTTATAACTTTAATTCTTCCAAAGGAAGATCTTCAGTTCTGTGATTCACAGTGCTTTTCTTCTTGATGTAAAGCATCATTATATTCAGCTTAAAACCATTTTATTTCTATTTCTTTTAGAAAGTTTAGTTAGTTTCTCTTAGCTTTTTTTTTTTTTTTTTTTTTTTTTTTTACTAATATTTCCCCTGTT
>NW_010311340.1:0-36318 GCF_000700745.2 Antrostomus carolinensis | reverse complement strand
GTTTGTCCCCTTCATCTGCACAGCACAAGCACCTGCCCGCTGAGTGAAAAGTGATTGCTGGAGAATGTGAGAGGGAGAAGGAAAGGAGGGTGGATAGATAAAAGAAATATAGATGGTGCATTTAAATAAAGTCAGAAAAAGGGCAATGAAAAAGGGAGAATAAAAGGAGGGAGGAGAGTTGAGAAGACCATCATGCACATTGTTTGTAAATCTTAAGCCCTGACAGCTTTTTTTTTTTCCCAGGTATGGGGGGGGGGAAATCAATACAGAGGATATTGCTCAGAACTAAGCTTATTAACAAGCAGAGAAAAAGATACTGTTTTATCTTGCTTTTCCACAATAGGAGTGCATAAAATAATGAAAAATATCTTAGAGGGCTAAGTATAATGTAATCACAGAATCCCAGAATTGCCTCGAGTGGAAAAGACCTTGAAGGTCATTGAGTCCAATCATTAACCCAACACTGACAAGTCCCCGACTAACCCATGTCCCTCAGCACTGTGTCTACACCACTCTTCAATCCCTCCAGGGATGGGGACTCCACCACTGCCCTGGGCAACCCCTTCCAATGCCTGACAACTCTTGCAGCAAAGAAATTCTTCCTCACATCCAATCTCAACTGCCCTGGACACAACTTGAGGCCATTTCCTCTTGTCCTGTCCCTTGGTCCTTGGTTGAACAGACCCACCCCCACCTCTCTCCACCCTCCTCCAAGGGACTTGGACAGAGCCACAAGGTCTCCCCTCAGCCTCCTTCTCTCCAGCCCCAACAACCCCAGTTCCCTCAGCCGGGAACTCAGCACACTTGTGCTCCAGACCCTTCCCCAGCTCCGTTGCCCTTCTCTGGACACGCTCCAGCGTCTCCATGTCCTTCTTGGAGTGAGGGGCCCAAAACTGAACCCAGCACTCGAGGTGCGGCCTCACCAGTGCCCAGGACAGGGGTAAGAGAACTTCCCTGGTCCTACTGGGCACACTATTGCTGATCCAGACCAGGATGCCCTTGGCCTTCTTGGCCACCTGAGCACACTGCTGACTCATGTTCAGCCACCTATCAATCCATCGGCAGCACTGAGAAGTGCACAAATGAAAACAACCCTAAAAACAGTGTTACTCCATGTACCATAGGTGTGAAAAAAGCTTCAAGACAGTACCAGCACCATATTACTAAGAACACATATTTACATTTAACTTCTAAAATACATTTCTGTGTGTTTGGGAAGTGGGCATGCAACAAGAAGTTAGGAGCCTGTATTATCTTGTGCGTAAGTTCAGTGCAAGTTATTAAGAAATTGTAAATCTTATAATTTAGATCACCATATATTACATTTACAATTACATTACTCTATTTTTGCATTTTTCTGTATGTTTTACATTTGTGTTATTTAGCATAGCACTGTGCGCCTATCACATTAAGTTAAAGATTGCTTTACCCTTTGCTATTTCAACAGTTAAGGACTAAAAATGGTTTCTAATTATTTTTCCAAATTTTGGCTATGTTTATTTTAATTGGCACTGAATAATAGTAAATGCACGATGTTTCCTTAATGAAAAAAAAATTACTTTGCTATCATTGGTATAGACTGCAGTGCAGCACAAGTAAAATTTCTTATTATTTTGATTCATTCTACCTTAATGAAGTATCTTTCACTGTCATTCTCCTTCAGAAGCACATAAATACAATTCCTAGTGAAAGACAGACGTAGATTTACTGATGTTGAATCAAGGAAGGATTATTTTGATCATTTGTTATGACCTCTGCGTAACACAAAGCGAAGAATTTCCCTCATTAAATTCCTATTCAAAGTAGCGTGTATCTTCCAGAAATAAATCCTTTCTTCATTTTAAAGTGGCCCATTATGAACAATTTAGCATAACCATTAGGAGACTCTTCTAATGATACATTATTCTCATTGTTTAAAAAGTATACTTATTTCTCATCTGAATTTGATAGTTTTGACATTTGGTAATTGTTTATTCTCATATTTTTGTCTGTCATTGAGCCCACTTCCGTCTTCTGGGGCCAGAAATAGAGCAGGAGTCTAGGAAGCTGGTAGCTGATGTAGTTGATAACTCTTGATGTCTGCAGATTATTTTGGAGCCTTTCTGAGGGGCTTTATAGGTCTACAGGAGAGAAACCAGAGGACTTCCAGGCACTCCTTTTCAACTCACAGGTTGGAGAGCTGAGTAAACAAAATTCTTCTTTCTTGATAGATATATATATGTATTTTAATCTGTCATTTTTAGGAGCAGGAAGAGGTGTCATCTGTCAGAAGGCTCCTATGTGAGTGACAGATTTTGAACACTTTGTGATAACTAACCAGTGTTTGGCCAGCTTTCATCTGTTTTGGTTCAAGTAGCTTGAGACTGATTCCAAGCTCATTATCTGTTGTGTTTGACAAGGAAATGCTGCAGTTGCACTTTGTCAATATTATTCTATTTCTTGGTACTGCTGGTGGAGGTCGTTCTTGAGTTTCTCTATGTTTGCATCTCCAGCCAGGTTGTTTTGAGAGTACTTGCAGCAGAGCAGTAAGACACAACAGAAGATATATTGGCAAGAAGAGAGCAATGGAGTGTTTATGGAGTGCCTACTGCTTTGGCAGCAGGAAAAACTAAGGCTAGTTATACAAAATGGGAAATATAATGTTTACTGGTATAGCTGCTTAGTGTTTCTCTCTCTGAAATGATTCATGCAGGTATTAATTCTACATTTTATCATATTGGGTTTCAGTGCAAGAAATACTGATACAGGGCAAAGAGTGACAAAGCTATCGCCTACCTGGCAGAAGACAAGGGAACTTAAAGAAGCAACAGGAAGGGCCAGGACAGATCTGTACACTGAGAAGATTGTAGAGTTAGAGAAGAGAAAATCAGAAGAACTCAGTCAATTTGTAGCTTTAATATTACACAAGAGATTCCCCAAAAGCAAAGGACATTTCTATACCCTTTGAAGACTATGCCAGTACACAGGACAGGCCAAGAGAAGAGACAAATACATTGGTGTTGTTGTGTGAAAGGGGTGGTAAATTTAGCAGGAAATAAACCCCCTTGCATTCCAGCTCACCATCAGATAACTGGAGGAGCTGGGGGTGGCTGGGCTTAGATCCTGAGTGATTCCAAATTGAGCACTACAGGTCCGACAACAGCGGACTCACTCGACAGTGCGCTGCACTCCCATATCCATGATTTATAGACTCTCACGGTTAAACCTGCAGCATTTAGTGCCATCCCCTTGAGCACGAGGGGTTGGTGTGGCTGGTTACAGACAGACACAGACACAGTTCGATGTGGCGCTACAAGCCCGGACACACCAATGCCCAAGTCACTCGATAGTGTCCCACACCCCCAGTCCAGTCATGATCTCTGGACTCTCACGGCCTCATCAGATGGTGGCCAAGTAAGAAGTTGTACAGTAAGTCTGTAAGGCTGTGATGGTGTCTTCCCTAATTCCCTCCTTTCTTTGGGCCAATTTTATATTATTTTTTTGCTTACAAGGTGGAGCTTGAGTGACTCTAGTCATACCTTTACGGTGATTGGTAAAAGCACTTCCATTTTTTTTCCACATGGTTTTGTCATAATTCAAGGTCCACAAAAAGGAGGGTATTTGTCTAAGGGGTGCCAGATGCTGATCCAGGGTCGCAGGCAGACAATATATCAGGCCTCATGAAGCCAAAATATTGGAGTTGGTGAACAAGCTGCCCCTCTTTTTTTTCATCTCCCACCCTGATAAGCAGATTAAGGGCTGGAATGGAGGCCATCTTAGAGGAATTCCTCACATACCAGCTACATTTTTCCCCTGGGATCTTCTTTGACATTGTGCCTTTCCCTAGTGTGTGGACCTGGCCATTTTCTGATTTTAAGTTACCTCCAGTAATTATTCCACAAGTGTTAGGGGGCTTTAGAAGAATCACTTACTTTGGCTTTTCTAAAGTGGAAGTTGACAGTCTTGACCTCTTCCAGGAGCATCAACAAGACCTAATTGCCCACTGAGGCTTGTCTCACTTTGTTTTCTGTTTTGTTATTTCTTTAAAAAGTGGCACTTTTAACACAATGTAGTTACTATTTTTATGGAACAAACAAACCATGAAATGTGTTAATGTTCCATGGATCAATAATAAGGGATTTAAAGCCTAAAAAGACAACTGTCTGGTTTTCTTTCAATTTCTGGAATGGTACATAAAGGTAAGTTGACATGTTCTGTGACTTTGTGACAGTCTCTGTCACAAGGACCGGTTATGGCTCACTCATATGTAGAGGTTTTATAAGGAGCTTGATACAGATGATCCGAAGTCACAGTTGTGCAGTGATCTTGCAATTAAACAAGGAGTAAGAAAATGTCTTGAGGTCAGTAGGTCATTACTTTTACTAATGGATTTGACTGTAGATTTTTACATGTCTTCTTTTCATTAGGAATATAGGAACTGCCACTTTGGATTAGACTAATGATCTTTCAGATCCTCTGTACTCTTGCAACTTGCCTCACCTAAGCTTTTTAATTAAAAAAAAAAATAAAAAAAATCCATATTCTTTAATCTGTGTTTGTTAGAAATGGCCTGTGAAAATGATGGTCACCTCAGGGTTATGTTTCAGTACTTTAATTAGTGTTTATTTGTGGTCTAAAAGAAGAAACATTCCCTAAAATCTCATTGCTTTTTACCAAGTCCTGTATAGCTGAAGGTTAAAAAATAACCAGATGATGCCTCAGTACCCGTATATGCTCCTGTCTAAATTGATCAGACAGCTAGAAGGAAGAAGCTGTGATTTATCTAATGTATTTGTCAATCTGCAAAAACATTTAAATTAATTAGACCAGTGGCTTAGTAAAGACACTGTTGTCACATCTCACAGAGCTGAACATAAATGGCCTATGTGTTGCTGAAAGTCATCTGAAAACAAACACAAATTTAAGACCATGAGGCGAAGTTCAGAAAGGTGTTGGATTGATTTAATATTTTAAGAAAAAGATTCACAACTATTACTGGTAATATCCAATTTTTCATCTGGAAAAGGACATGTTCAAAACTAAATGGAGACAAATTTGATTTATACTCATACACAGAGCCTTCAAAGTTTAAATAGTCATTTAGTTGGGAATCAGGGCTCTTGGACTGTGTTCCCACGATAATTTAGGGATTCATTTACTTAGAAAAGGCACTTAATCTCACTGGGTCTGTTTCCCAATGGTAAAACAGAAATAATAAACCTCAGCAGTCTAATTACTGGTGTCTTGTTAGGCTTAATTAATTTGTAAGAAATGTTAATATCCCCATATGAAAACTGGCATGTGGTGTGAAGTCCGTGTGTGCGTGTATAATTACATTTAATACACCCACACCCACCTCCTGTTGTTAGAAGAGCACTGTTAGGGTTGCAAGGCCAAGCAGTTAGAGTGAAATACGAGTTTTGCATATGGACACTCCCTTGTGACTACTCATTATGATAAATATTTAATTATACTATCATATGCTGTCGTCCCAGCAGAAGCCTGTCTCATTTTCTTCACATCAGAGGCAAATTTCCACCGCCTTTAGCCAACCTTCTCTGGTACCACTCAATTTCACCATCCAGTCATCCTTCTTTCTCCTTTCTGATCGTATTTCCAGGTCCCTTCTCTATCTCTCTAATGTCCTTGAGAAGTTCCTGAAGAAATATCTATAGCAAGGGGTTTTTGTTTGTTTGTTTTTTTCTTGACACCTGAAGAACAGTTCCTTGGTGTACAACAGACCATAGCTTGTGTGAAAACAGTGGCACTGTCTTCCTGATTACAGATACATTTAATGAGGAATTTTCCAGCTTGACTTGCTGTCCTGGTTTTTAGCTGGGACAGAACTGGGTTTCTTTTTAGTAGCTAGAACAGTGCTATGTTTTGGTTTCAGCATGGGATTTGTTATGAGAAGAATGTTGATAATATACCAATGTTTTCATTTGTCGCTGGAAGTTGAAGGACTTAATGCTTTGTTAGTCTACAAGTGCAAGATCTAAGGGGGCGAGGAATATTTATATTAATAAGCTAAATTGGCATTTGGCTCTGCCAATGGGATATTCCATCTCCTATCTCCCTTGAGCAGGAGATTCATGAGGGGCTCTTCCTCTCTGTCTCTCTCTGGCTTTTGCTCGGGCTCTCGATCTTCCGGGATTGCGGTTTTGGGTCGGGATTGTCGCTCCTCCAGGATCGTTATCTGGGAACGGGCCGGGCTTGATCAGCGGGTGGTGAGTAATTGCACTGTATATCATTCATTTTCCCATTTTATTACTATTATTATTATCATTACTATTTTGAGTGAGATAGTTGTTTTCTAAAATTAGGGATGAGGAAATCCATGGAAAAATCACTGAAGATAATAAAATAGAATTACAGGATATGTTACTGTAGACCTTGCATTGCATTCCCCCAAGCTATATGGGTTCACTGATTCTTTTGAAATATTTTTTCTAAAGGCTAATTTTGTTTTAAAGACTGTTTGCTCTTGAGGGTTGCAAATGTAGCTGATCTATTATCTACTGCAGCTCACTAAAATATATATGTTTGCACTGCTTAAATATGCAGTATGATGATGTTGCAGTGGTGCTACTGTGTGGTGTTCAAATGCTTGAGTTCATTGAGGTTCATTGAATAAAGCCTGTGTCACCCAGCTGGGAGAAAGGGATATGAAATTAGCAGAAGTGCCATCATTAATACCTATTATTCTTGTATTTCAATAAAAAATAACCATGTTCATTGCTTTTCAGAAAATAGAGGGGTTTTTTTTAGCAGGGCAGAAATGACAAATTTCTTTTCTCTCTTGTTTAAAAGAATTCTTTATTTTGAAAGTAAAAAGGAAAACACAGTAGGACAAAATTGGCGTTTACCATAGATTCAAACTTCCCTGAGAGTAAGAATTTTTAAGAAGGAAGAGAATTGTTACATTCAATTGAAAATAATGCTAGTTTTACATTGTGGTGGAAGCCAACTCCTGTAGGCTTTTTACATTTTATTTCTTATTCTAATAGTAGCTTGTTCTTAAGATACAGACGGCGCTTTTACTCCCTATTCAAGGTGTACCTAGACTCTAGTGAGGCAATAATAAATGACAGAAAAGACCCAGAAGATTTAAATATAAATCTGAACAGAAGGATGCAGGACTGTTTACAGTCTTCAGATCCACATTCACATATAGCTGTGCGTTAACTGTATATCAGGACAAGCTTCAAGGACTTTCTGCCCTTGCTTTGTCTAACCACTTGAATGGATTTGGAAATGGCCACAAGTTGTGCCAGGGGAGGTTTAGATTGGATGTGAGGAAAAATTTCTTCATTGAAAGGGTAGTCAAGCATTGGAACAGGCTGCCCAGGTAGGTGGTGGAGTCACCTTCCCTGGTGGTATTTAAGAGACAGGTAGATGAGGTGCTCAGGGACATGGTTTAGAGGTGGATTTGGCAGTGCTGGTTTTATGATTGGACTTGGTGATCTTAAAGGTCTTTTCCAACCCCTATGAGTGTATGATTCAGTGAATTTGGTACTGCGTGCAGACCAACGTGTAAAACCATGTCTCAGCCCAAAGTGTCTGGAGTGTTGAGCATGCCATGAACTTAAGGGATCTACCGGTGCTGTAGAGTTAAAGGGATGCTGTCATATTCAGTTACAGCAGCTTTATGCTGTTAATCTAAATTTCTGTCACTGCCTTGGTTTGAAGCAGTGTCAGCATTACTTCCTGTGTTCTTCAGTTAAGTTATACATGTTCAATAAGAAAAACAAACACACTGATTTGATAACCCTAAGTTTCTTTTTCTTAAATCTCTTTGTACAAAGTAGCTGCATAATTGGACTGTCGTGAAGATCACATGGACGGTAATGCTGGACTTCGTCCTTCAGGCTCTATTTCTCACATGAAAAAGACTATAGAATCTGTTCCTTAGAAAAATAATTAACAACCCCCCTCCAAAAAAAACAAACAACAAACGAGACAGCATTTAATGAGCTAGCCGGTATGTCAGCTTATTGTTTGATTTTGCAGCCAGAGATAATAATGACTTCAAAGGCATTGTCGCCAAGAATATTGCTGCAAACTGCAAAATTAATGAAAGCTGTGGAAGTAGCTTTGAATGATGTGAAAGGTGAATTATATGGCGCCTACTGTCTTAAGTATTTAGAGTTGTCTAACTGCATTGCCTGTTTTTCTGTGCAAATAGCTCTAGAACTAAGATTTGAAATAATTACAAAAAATCTAAAATGCCAAAACCGTAATGGTAATTTTAGAACTGACTGTTAAAAGGTATTTTTATGCACTTTGTACTCAGATTTTTTTGAACAATCAAATTTGTATTTTAAATTCTAAATCTAGTATAATAAGGAGTCCCTGTGTTAATAATGGTGATAAACAGACACTAAACTTTAGTTATAAAATTTTAAAATACCCCAAAACCTATAACAACTATATGCTAACAATTTATGAGTAATTTAAAAGTATAATACTCCCAGGTACTGAATAATTGCAAAGTAATATTAATGTATTTCTCTGACTCAACTGAATCTCTCTTGCTAATGCTATGAGGCAATTGTAGGTGCATGGGATGTGGTTTGACTGATGAGAGAAATTTGTCAGAATGACTGAGCTGGAGGCTCATACGCTGCAAGGTCCACTAGGGATCATGTCTAATCTTGAATGTGCAGATGGTGAGGATTAGGTGTGGAAGGATGTAAAAACCAAGTGCAGCTGGGGACAATGAAGTTCATTATAAACTTATTTAATATTTTGAACAGGTAGGTCAGAGCTGCATAAAATATGCAGCAAGAGATGGCATTTTATTGATTCAGTAATGTATTATTTAAAAAAAAAAATCTTGCTTAAAAGCAAACAACTATTTGATGAGCATCTGCAGCACCTTAAAGCTTGATTGTATTTGTTAAAGTTAAACTGATAGAGTGCTTTTACTTTGAGTTGCAATCCCATGAACATTGCATGGGGTAAGCTGGTGTAACTGATCCACTGCAGCAGCGATGTACCAATGGAGAATGTTACTTTTAGTGGTCAACTCAATGCTAACTGATTTGTTGAAAGGAGAAGGTGAAGCAGGTGGGTGGAGGGGATAGGAAAAACTGGGGTTAGTATCCAGGGTAGTTACTTGGAAAGTAGAGAGAAGAGACAATATAGCTCACGGTTCCTTTGCTAAATTGGCTTTTCTCCAGCAAAAAGAATATGTGTTGCTTTAAGACTTTGGTTTTAGGGGATCTGACATTTTCAACATTTCAGTGGCACTGCTTGACAAACAGTGAAGAGCTGCTATGAATGCAGTTATTCATCACCAAGGGAAAGACTTTGGAAACAAATATATAAAAAAGAGAGATGTCTGTGTGTTAGGTCAAATCGTGCACGTGGAACAAAACAAGAAAGAGTCATATTACATTAAAACATGTTTTTTGTAGCTCTTGTCTTCTTAAGGAGACAGAAGATTAGAATTTGGAGATTAAAAACATTTTGGAAACTAAAAAAAAAAATCAATTAAGATTAAAATTGGTTTTGTTTCTTTAGAGTCATTTTTTCATTATATTTATTCCTTGTAATATCTGACAATTATGTCAGGTTGCTAAAAACCTGTACATCTTCTTCCTAATGTCTGAAGTTCTTCACTAATACTGGAAGAATATGCTTCTCATGAGGCTGTCCTAGCACTGAAACTCAAGCACATTGTGGAAGAGGAGTGGTGGTGGTTGCTGGTAATACTGATATTCTCCCCTCCTTTCTTGGAGAAAGGACCTTGTTAGCAGACCACGACTAGGGCTACATGAACAAAGTCATCCAGCAATCACATATGGTCATACTTATGGCAGAGCAATTTTCATCAAGGCTAGCCACTGTCTTTGCCAAGAAAAAATGGAATGGAAAGGACACTCCCTATATTTTCATAAAGCTGTGCCTCTATAAGCCATTCTAGGTGAGACCCATGTCCCCCATGATTTTCAGCTAGTACAGACCTAGTTTTCTTCTTAGTAGCTAGAATAGCGCTGTGTTTGGTGTCAGCATGGAATTAGTTATGAGAAAAATGTTGATAATATACCAGTGTTTTCAGTGGTCTCTGGAAGATAAAGGACTTTCCAACTTCTCCATGTTTTGCTAGTCTGCAGATGCAAAAGATTAGGGGGGTGAATAGTAAAATTAGCAAACCCAAATTGGCATTTGGATATGTCAATGGGATATTCTATATCATATAACGTCATATTCAGTATATTAATGAGGGGCTCTCAGCCAGTCTCTCTTGGGCTCTCACTCTTCTGGGGTTGCAGTTTTGGTTTTGGGATTGTTGCTCGGAGGAGATCTTGGGGAGGATCATTATTTGGGAATGGGCCAGGCAATTGCACTTTTCATCATTCATTTGTATATTTTATTATTACTATTATTAACATTATTATTATCATTATTATTTTAAGTTTTATTTTATTTCAGTTATTAAATTGTTTTTTTCTCAACCTTTGAGTGTCCTTACACCGCAATTCTATTCCCTGTTCCCCAGGGGAGGAGAGTGAGCGAGTGGCTGTTCAGTGTTTGGCTGCCAGCAGAGTTAAACCACGCTCCCTGAAATGATTCTCACCTTAGGCTCACTCTCTAGGCAAAGAAGAACTAAGTTTTCTTAAGGAGATAAATAGTCTCATTACTTGTCTTAGAGATACTTTAGAGAGCCAAATATTGAACCTCAAAGTTTTGTTTTCCTCATATTGACTCTGAAGAGATCTTAGACAGCTACATCTAGTATAGACCTCTCATATCTGTGTTGGAGACATGTCTGTTTGGTTAGACAAGTCCCACTCTTTGTCAAGATAAGAATATAAAATTGAGAAGATGCTGAGCTGATGAGATTTGTATGATAACTCCTTCTTATAGAATCATAGAATCCTAGAATGGTCTGGGTTGGAAGGGACCTTAAAAATCATCCAGTTCCAACCCCCCTGCCATCAGCAGGGACACCTTCCACTAGACCAGGTTGCTCAAAGCAACCTGGCCTTGAACACCTCCAGGGAGGGGGCATCCACAACTTCTTTGGGCAACCTGTTCCAGTGTCTCACCACCCTCACAGCAAAGAATTTCTTTCTCAGATCTCATCTCAATCTTCCCTCTGCCAGTTTAAAGCCACCACCCTGTTCTGTCACTCCCTGCCTTTGTCAAAAGACCTTCCCCAGTCTTCCTGGAGCCCCTTCAGGTACTGGGAGGGCACTATAAGGTCCCCCCAGAGCTTTCTCTTCTCCCAGCTGAACAGCCCCAACTCTCTCAGCCTGTCCTCATAGGAGAGGTGCTCCAGCCCTCGCATCACCCTCATGGCCTCCTTTGGACTCGTTTTAACAGGTCCATGTCTTTTTTGTTGGGTGGAAGCGTGCTGAGATGTACCCGGAGCTTTCTAATCTACCAAGCTTTGTTTGTGCTTTTTTTTTTGGTTTGTTTTGTTTTGTTTTTTCCCTTAAGAACACAAAATACTAGGCTAGAATATTGTAACTCTTTAAACAGACAAGTAGAGAAGACTTGAAAGACATAGTGCAGCAGTTAATTAAGAAGTTTGGAAATCAGTCTCCTTGTTTACTGTGTCCTTGTAGATCCCTTCCTCCAGCCCAGCTTTCCTGTCCGGCCGTTTACAGTCATTTTGTGTTCAATAAACTCCATCCAGCCTCTCATGTATTCTGTGGAAAGTAGAAGGGTATGTCAAAATATATATTTTAGAAGTGTCATTGATTTCTCTTTTATCAGCACACTTGCAGTTCAGATCTGCACTGCTATTGCTAATCCTGATTGTTTACAAGTGTATATTATTTCTATAAACCGTCTCTTTAAAATAAAACTTGTTATAAAGTCTTGACAAAAGAAAACTTTATTTTTTGTTTCTCTTTCTAACTAAATTGAGTTGGTCCAGGGGTGAAAATTGGAGATGCTTGCAACTTTCTTGAACCATGAAGACATATCATTTTTTAAAGCTTTTGAAAATAACGCAAATACTTTTTCTTTGACTAAGACTACTTTTTTTTTTTTTTTAAACAATACATTGGTCACTGAAGATGCCAAATTGACAGTCCTGCTAAATAACAACCTGCATTCACAAATGAAAGCAGTAAATGCAATGGATTGTGATGCTAATTTCCATACTTTGAGCTTTAAAATTGTTCAGGACATACTATTTAAGCACAAAAGAGTTCTTCAGACAATGCTGATGCTATGAAATTTTTATTCTTTCCCCCTTTAGCTTGAAAGGGCAAGTTAAAAATTGGTTCTCCTGACTAACTCCTCTTTGTAGATGTATTTCTGCTGAGGGTTCATACTGTGATTCTCATACATTATCTGAAGACATTTGTTATTCTTCTTTCCCCAATTTTATGTATTTTTATGTATAACTATTGACTTTAATGGAGCTACTCCCAGCCGTCCCTGCATGTCTAGCGTTTATTTTATTTTTGCTTTTGCTTAGGCAGCATTGTGAATTAAGAATAAAGCCACCAGTTTGTCCTCTGGAAATATCCACCATTATTGCTATTTATTAGAGGCTTTATGAAAACTATGAGCTAAATGGAGTCTATGTGAAGAGAATTTTAATTTTACTGATACATAGCTTATAATATTTGGGAAATAGTGCTTCTTACTCAGGGGATCAGTTTAATTGTTCTTAAAGATATATATGGAAGACAATTAATTTATTCTCCTTTAGTATGTTGATAAATATATGGTTTTATGTATAAAATGGATTTTTTTTGTTCTTTTGAGAACTCCAGGCTAAATTATGAACTTTGTGTCTCTTCTTCTCTAATTTGTGAAAGAAAACTAACAGAAAAATAGAAGGAGGAGAAGACCTATTCCAGCTGTTCAATTTTCAAAGCAGAGTGGCTTTATCTATATGAATCCTATACTTGAAGATCTGTATAAAATGTCACAGAAACACAGAATTGCCTAGACTGGAAATGAATTTTAGTGTCATTGAATTCAATCATTAACAGCATACTGACAAGTCCCCGGCTAAACCATGTCCCTCAGTCTGATGTCTTCACGACTCTTCAATCCCTCCACGGATAGGGACTCCACCACTGCCCTGGACAACCCCTTCCAATGCCTGACAACTCTTGCAGCAAAGAAATTCTTCCTCACATCCAATCCCAACTGCCCTTGGTGCAACTGGAGGCCATTTCCTCTTGTCCTGTCACTTGGTTCTTAGTTGAACACACCCACCCCCACCTCTCTCCACTCTCCTTTCAGGGATTTGGAGAGAGCCACAAGGTCTCCCCTCAGCCTCCTTTTCTCCAGCCTCAACAACCCCAGTTCCCTCAGTGGTGAACTCATCACTCTTGTGCTCCAGACCCTTCCCCAGCTCCGTTGCCCTCTCTGGACACGCTCCAGCACCTCCATGTCTTTTTTGGAGTGAGGCGCCCAAAACTGAACCCAGCACTCAAGGTGCAGCCTCACCAGTGCCCAGTGCAGTGGGAAGAGAACTTCCCTGGTCCTACTGGGCACACTATTGCTGATCCAGACCAGGATGCCCTTGGCCTTTTCAGCCACCTGGGCACTCTGCTGACTCATGTTCAGCTGCTGTTGACCAACACCCCCAGGTCCCTCTCTGCCAATCAGCTCTCCAGCCTGTGTGTTGAAACATACAGTCACAACAAGATACAGTCTCTCTCAGACTGTATGTTGGAAACAACAGGAAAATGTCTGACTTTTTTTTACATACAGGCACTGCACATCCTTTGTGTCAAGTATATTGTCAAGCAGTTCATTTTTGTTAGTTGATCTCTGTTAGAATCCATGTGGATACCCTGAAAAACTTTGACGTCCCAGAGCCCATTCTTTGTGAGGTCAACAGGGAAACACCAGAAATTAACTTGTTGGCAGCAGGACAATGTGGCATCACTCAGATGTATCCCAGCTGCTATTTTAATTGAATGAGAACTTTAATGAGCAAAGTGAGGTTAATGTACAGTCCCAGCTTTCCAGTCGATTAGATTGACAGCGTTTCATTTTACTGTCAGAATTATCAAAATGTGTTTTTTCTTCCCTGTGATATTCCCTTATTATAAGTTTTACAGTAGTAAGGGAATGCAATTGATATGCAGTCAAATTGCTCCTGACAGAAAGATTTTAGAAGCTTTTAGAGTGGATGTAAAGGAGGAAATTTTGTCTTCACAGAGTCTGCTTAACCCATCTATCTGCATTAAGCATCTAACAGTTACACTGAACAGAAATGACATCTTAAAGAAGACTAAGTGCTGCTTAACTTTTTAATGTCATTCTTGGGAGATATGAAGTTGATTTTTTTTTTTTCCTGGTTGCTGTATCACTCCATCATAGCATTTTATGAAAAATAAAACTGTACCTGTGTTCAGAATAGCAGATTTTCCATTCTTCATTTTGCAGCATGGAGATAGGAGTTTGTGTCTCAGCATGTGGAGTGAAAGCACCACACTGATAAACAATTGATGCATACCTTTATATGGATTTGTGAGAGAAGAAATACAAACCAAAAAGGAAACTCTTGCATTTCTTATGACCAGACCCCAAATACTGCAGACACGTCTTTTAATCTTGTTTGTGAATCCATGAAGATTCTCCTTAAGATTAAGAGTTATTTTTGTCCTAACACTTCCTGAAGGGCTATTTTAGAACCCCAGTCTTGTTATTTTCAGAAACTTTGTAGATTTTGGATTGTATTTATTCCTAGACAGTTCATACCTGCATAACTTTCTCCTAACAGTGTCCTTCATCTTCAATAAATCTTACTCTATACAGTTTCATTTCATAATATCTGTCAGCAGAGCAGTCCTACAGTGTCTCCTCACAGCCTTCCTCTTGCTGTAACTACACAGTCCCAACTTTTTTAGCTTTTTCCTGCAATAGTATATTAGCACATCCTTCTAACCCATTTTTTTTTCTGCTTTGCTCATTTAAATTCCCATTTCTTGAACATAAATGACTGCAAATGCATGGTGTTCCAGGTGAAAACTCACCACTGCCTCACTCAATACCATTAATATTTTCTATGTCTGCTCACCCAACATTCCTAGTATTTCATTTCCCTTATTCAGAGGCATGTTGTACAGGTAGATTATACTTATTTAGAGTAATAGGTCTTCCCCCCATTAATATTTGCATCTGATGATTATTTAACTTACAACAAATTCTTATCAATAGTCCGTAGTATAAGAATCATAGAATCATTGAATGGTTTGGGTTGGAAGGGACCTTAAAGATCATCCAGTTCCAACCCCCCTGCCATAAGCAGGGACACCTTCCACTAGACCAGGTTACTCAAAGCCTCATCCAGCCTGGCCTTAAACACTTCCAGGGAGGGGGCAGCCACAACTTCCTCGGGCAACCTGTTCCAGTGTCTGACCACCCTCACAGTGAAAAACTTCTTCCTAATATTTAATCTAAACCTCCCCTCTTTCAGCTTAAACCCATTTCTCCTTGTTTTGTCATTAACTGCCCTTATGAAAAGTCCTTCCCCAGCTTTCTCGTAGGCCCCCTTCAGGTACTGGAAAGCCATTCTAAGATCTCCCCGGAGTCTTCTTTTCTCCAGGCTGAACAGCCCCAACTCTGTCAGCTTGTCAAGAAGTTGAGCTTCACACTCTTAATTTCTAACCAAGGTCTTATATTTAAATCTCATGGTTATCCATTTCTTCACAGTGATAGTCATGCAAATCTGTATTGAAGATGCCTTCAATTTTTTATGTTTTGTCAAATTTCATGACTGCCAGCATGTATATCTGAAGGGACTAAATGCTTTATGTCATCCACATTAAATTGACTTATATTATGGTAAAAATAATAGTTCTCCATAGTTTTTTTAGTTAAATGGAAATTAGGAATATAGCATCAACCATATTTTTATAAAAATAATCATACCAGCAGTATGGGTCAGATGATAGCATGTACTCTGTATGTCCATCTCCTCCTGCTTGTAGCATTGCCAATGACTTCACTTCTCTCCTGTGCTGATTTATGTATTTCTCCCCTGCCCAGGCTCTGCCCTGCCATTTCTTCCTTGGTCATATTGCAGCACCCTGCAGACAGGATTCGATGATCACCTTCTTCCTGACTCTGCTGCTCGTGTTTTGTGCTCAGACTTCCTATTTTTGCTTTATTCCTGACTCTGCTGCCTTTTGATGAGCAAAGTGAAGATGATGAGGGTCCTGGAACATCTTCCATATGAGGAAAGGCTGAGAGAGCTGGGACTCCTCAGCCTGGAGAAGACTGAGAGGGGAACTGATCAATGTCTATAAATATCTGAAATGTGGGGGCCAAATGGATGGGGCTGGGCTCTTTTGGGTAGTACCCGGTGACAAGACAAGGGGCAATGGGCAAAAACTGGAACACAGGAAGTTCCAGACAAACTTAAGGAAAAACTTGTTCACTGTGAGGGTGTCGGAGCACTGGAATAAGCTGCCCAGACAGGTTGTGGAGTCTCCATCTCTGGAGATGTTCAAAACCCACCTGGACGCTTTCCTGTGCAACCTGGTATAGGGAGCCTGCTTTGTCAGGGATGTTGGACTAGATGATCTCCTGAGGTCCCTTCCAACCGCTACCATTCTGTAATTCTGTGAACGTGAAGATGTGCTTCATCATGTGCTCCTTGGCACAGAACTACACTCTCAGTACAATATGCTTTTTTGCTTTTCTAATTCCTGTCCTCAGTGTTTAGCCCAACATGATACAAATACATGGGATGAGCTGGAGGAAGCCCTGAGTAGACGGATCTGATCTCTGAGTCTTGTAGCTGAAGCTGACCCTTCTTTGAGCAAGAGGTTGGACTTGCGACCTCCCGGGGCTTCTTCCAACCTGAATACTTCTGTGATCCAGGTGCTGCTTATTTTGAAGAATCTAAAATCTCTCCTTTTGTCTTTCCCCCTCCTTTTTTTGTTGTCTTTTTTATTTTTTTGTAAAGTGTTCTGATTCAAGAACCATTTTAAATCACATTTCTACTTGGACTCAGGATATTTGAACATGTGGATAACCTTCCTGAACACTTTTCTTTAATGAAATAACTCTAAATGGAACATTTCTTGAAGTGTTTCTTTGTATTTAATATTACCTACAAAGGCTTCATCTAAATTGATATTTTCTGCCTCTGAGTTACAAGAAGTACAGAAAAGGTCTGTGATCGCTTAATATGCAATAGCTATTACAGCTAAAAATAGTCCAAGGAAGTTTTACTTTGGAGAAAGATTTATTCGACGGCAAAAGTACTTAGCTATTCACATGAGCTAGGTCATATAAGTATAAAAGTTATTTTCAACATTGTATCAAATTCAAGGTTAAAAGCTCATTCAACTCTTATATTAAAGGTAATATTTATAGTATTGGTTACATTGGGTTGTGCTGCTCGAGACGTTTTAATATTAACAATGTAAATGGTACAACAATGGTACCTCTGAGAAATATGTAATATATGTATGTGCTGCTAATACTGTTCTTATTACCATTATCTGCTTTATCTCATTTCCATTAAAGTGATGGATATTAAGCAATATGAAATAGAAATGGCCATTTTCTCTATTTTCTGCTTTGCTAGCTGGCAGTATGTAAGTGATGAAAACTCTTATTTTATCAAGTGCATTTTATATTCTGAAACTGGACTGTAATGAGTGAATAGCAGAAATAATACTAACAATGAGTTTGGTCATTAGTGTATAGAGACATTTATGAGGGATGCTATGAGTATTCAGTAACTTTCTTGAGAAACATAGTAATTTTTGCAGCCACACATAATTAAATACGTATTTGCTATTTGTAGTCATGTAACAAATATATAGGAAATTTTGTTTTATGTAACCTAGAAATGAAAGTTTATTAACTTTTGTAGAACTTAAAAATCCTGATGAAATAGTTTAAGACTTCTTTCAGTTTCAGATTTGCCTTTTCATCTTTTTAAAGAATCATAGAATTGCCTACAAGACACCTAAAGAAATCACCTTGTCACTTCTTCTCATTTAATGGCAGGATAAAATAGAGTTCCTTTCCAAAAGATGTCATTTTAGCCTTCTAAGGTCCTCTTGAGGTTGGAATTAGTCATGCTGTACTTGACTAATGTATAACTATCCATCCTTTTTTATTATTTTTTATTTTTTTTTAGTAAGAGTAAACAAAGAATGTTCTCTCATAGGACATTTCCTGTGTCTCTTCATTGTGCTTGCAGTTTCCCTTTTGTACGTTCTCCAATAAATTTGCAGTTATCTTAAACTAAGATGCCCAAAATGGACTCAGTGCTTTATCTGAGGACTCCTTCCCCTGCCACTGTCGCCTTTCCATTGTCATTTTTGGTCTTTATTGTTGACTCTTCTAATTCTGCAAAATACTTGAATTGACTTCTTCAGTCATGAAAATGTCTGTGATTTCCCTGCAGTGCTCCTTTCAAACTTGTGATGCATGGGTATACAGATGTGAGACTTCCTTAAAAGCAAGGAAACAATGATTCTTTTAAAATTCATACCCACTTTTTTCCAATAGCCACTAATAATGAGTCATGCAATTTATGTAATTACTATGTTGCAGAGAAAACTTCTAGGGGAAAAAAAAAAAAAAATCAATATGAGCTGTTGGGATGCAAAGCTGTACCTCAGTACAGTAAAAAGAATTTATGGGCTTGTGATTACATTCAATACAATTAATTGAATCTCACTTCTTTATTACTTATAAACTGTGAATAAAATTTGAGAAGGACACACACACATTTATTTTATTAATCAAGACCTTTATTTGGAATTGCAATTAAACCCTAAGATAAACAGATCCAGGAATGAAATCAATATGTCTGTGTCCTCAGCTTCCTATTGCTATCATCAGCATAGAAAAAAACTTTGGATGGCAAAGAGCCCCAAGACTACCCCACATACTTTTTGAAGCTGACACAGATGACTATTTTTTCACTTTTGTTTACCCATAAAATTCTTAACATCTTTTTTTTAAGTCACTTTGTTGTGGTGTTTCTTTGTTGATAGAGGATGCAAAGGACTGAGAGGAGTTACAAGCCCAGGATGCCTGACATTGCTTAATATAAAGCTTTAGGAAATAAGTAATTGAAAATTGTAATTGACTTAACGTAATTATATCCCTAATTTTCAGAACATTTGTATGTCAAACCCCAGCCAAAATTTGAAATCTACTCTTCCAGGTTGTTTGCTTGTTTGAAAGACAGAATATTAAAAAACTTTGTGTTATTCCCTTGCCTGATTGTGTACTACAGAGCTGAAATTGTACAAATATAATGTGCTGGGGTAATTCAGCTCTGAGCACAACAGCCACCCTGCTATTTAAATGCTGGATAGCTGCCAAACAAACAAAAATAATTCATTTAATCTCACATTATTTTGAATATTTTGACGGAGTAGGGAAAAGCAACAAGATATTAATTATATGGCTCTGCAAAACTCTGCAACTTTAGCAGTGTTTTAACTCTCCTTTGAAAGACTTTGCTTAGTATTGAAATGGTGCCAAAATCTATATGTACTTTGTAGGTGCAGGTCAGTGCCATCAATCTGGAAACTGCTTCAGGATCAGTGGTGACATGAAAAAAACCAAACAACAACAAAAAATTACTTATTTATTAGTCCCATTGTGTTACACTCCCATTATGTTACAAACTTAAAAGACTTATGTGGACAAATGCATTGGAGACTTAACTGGGGGATATGGACAGAAGAAAAAAAGAATTCCCTGGATGAATTCTTTCTCAGCATCTCCCTCTCCTCTGTTCTAATTCAGGTCTTCTTCTGGAAACCTATTTGATAAAAGATCTTTTACCTGTAGTAAATTATTTACTTTATGTGTGCTTTATTTGTCTTCAATGCTTAGAATTAAAAGCTACTTTTTTTTTCTTTTTTTTTTTTAATCTTCTCATTTTTATTTTTTTTTTTTACCTTAACTTCTGCAGTGCAACATTTAGTTGTTGGCAAGATATGAATGAAGAACATCCTTACACTGTGTTTTAGCAGAGTCTGAGCTAAAATTGGGAGAGTCTAGTTCTTAGAAAAAATAATTCTGTGTCTCCCCGATGAGTGTAGAGCTTATTCTGGGAAAGCTGTCAAATTCCGTGAAGGCCTTTAAATATTACTTCACTAAGTCACTGTGCAGGCTTATGGCCAAGTTGTGTTGAAGAGTTCCTACGGTGAGTTAGGCAGTACAGGTGTGTTTCTAAATCCAGAGTCTAATTTAGTGAGAAGAGAGCCCTTCACCTATTAAATACTCCCCCACAAGGGTCTGAAAAGAATGCTAGGAACTCTTAAATGATGTTTATACAACACAGTTCCCAGGAGGACAGATTGCAAAGCACGTTCCCAGTGCCCAAATTTGTCTGCTCCCCTTTCCTCTTCCTCGACTGCTGTCCTCTGCCAGACTGTCTGCAAGGTCGACAAAAGCAAGGCCAATGTTGCATTTTGAGTTTCAGACAATAGAACTATTTTGTTTGGTTTTACGGTTGTTATCCTTTCTGCTTGACTACTTCAGTCCGATAAGTCTTGAGGCAAAACAATGGTGGGAAAGATGTGCATCTTGACTGGCCTGAAAAATTGTGTTTGCTGCATTGGGTGCTTGGGTTGTTTAGTCTGGAGAAAAGGAGGCTGAGGGGAGACCTTCTCGCTCTCTCCAGCTCCCTGAAAGGAAGGTGTAGAGAGGTGGGGGTTTGCCTCTTCCCCCAGGTAACAAGCGACAGGACAAGATGAAATGGCCTTAAGTTGCACTAGGGGAGGTTTAGATTGGATATATAGAAAAACTTCACTGAAAGGGTAGTCAAGCATTGGAACAGGCTGCCCAAGGTAGTGGTGGAGTCACCTTCCCTGGTGGTATTTAAAAGATGGATAGACAAGGTACTTAGGTATATGATTTTGAGGTGGAACTGGTAGCGCTAAGTTTATGGTTGGACTCAATGATCTTAAAGGTCTTTTACAACCACTGGTTCTGTGATTCTGTTTCAAATGCTCCCTACAATCTTGCCAGCATCAACTGACTTCAGGATGTGTAAGACTTTGGGTCATGGTCTCCTTAGGGTTACAGCAGAGTCGGAGGGCAGGCTGAAGCCCTTACCCCACCCCAGTCTGGTGTCAGTTCAGTTCTAACAAAGGGACTGAGAACAGGCTGTACTCTTTAAACACATTTACAGGAAACTCATCAGCTCAGCTGAAGGATGGAGAATGTTTATTGAATCATAGAATTGTACAATGGTTAGGGTTGGAAGGAACGTTAAAGATCATCCAGTTCCAACCCCCCGCCATCAGCAGGGACACCTTCCACTAGACCAGGTTGCTCAAAGCCTCATCCAACCTGGCCTTGAACACTTCCAGGGAGAAGCAGCCACAGCTTCTCTGGGCAACCTGAGCCAGTGTCTCACCACCCTCACAGGAAGGAATTTCTTCCTGACATTTCATCTCAATCTTCCCTCTTCCAGTTTAAAGCCATCACCCCTTGTTCTGTCACTCCCTGCCTTTGGCCAAAGTCCCTCCTCAGCCTTCCTGGAGCCCCTTCAGGTACTGGAAGGCCACTAGAAGGTCTCCCTGGAGCCTTCTCTTCTCCAGGCTGAACAGTCCCAACTCCCAGCAATTACTCTCACTCTTTACACATGCAGAGCCGGAAAATACTGCAATTTCTAAAAAGTCTGGAATTGATCTACACTACATGTAACCACATAGGAACCTTTTATTTTCCTTTTTTTTTTCACATTGGTCTTGGTAGGGGTGGGTTAAGTAGAGAGAGTGAAACACAGCCTTGCACTGAGGAGACAACCTCCATGCTTCCCAGTTTGAGTAGTGCTTGAAAATATCTTGCTGAGGGACTGAAGTGGTGGGTGAACAAGTGTGAATGCTACTATAGCTTCCATTCAAGAACTGCTAGAAAGGCTAATGGATATGAGCTGATTTTTTTTTGTGTGTCTACTTGTAACTTTTTTTAGGCTAAAAGAGCTCTTGCATCTCCTCCTTCCTAGGTGTGCTGTGTTTTCAAAATGCACTTTCTGAACCTCTGTTGTGGGACTCTCAAATCCAAACCACAATTTTTTCACCAGAAGAAGGAAAGAGATAAAACTACATTCAAATGTCAAGAAAAACAAAAAAACAGTTTAGAGAACATGAGTGGAAAAAATCCATGGGTGTGTTCGAAACTGCAAAATAAAGTGAACCTCATAGAATGTTATTCTGCTGATTTCATCAGTTTATACCGGCTATAGAAAGCTATGCAAAGAGTTACAGCACTAATAACCAAATAAATGTGAAAGCTCATCTAAAATCCTGGTAATACTTGTAGGGTTCTGTTTATTTGTATCAACATATTTCAGCAAATTCAGAGAACAATAGAAAAAAAGAAAAAAAAAGAAAGTATTTCATGGTTTTAAGTAAGAATGAAAAGATGAGATGGACAGAATTAAAGGAGCTTTTTTTAATTTTAAAAATATCTGAAGGATACAGATAGGGGCATAATAATGGGGTTTTTCTTGTAGTTTCTCCAGCTTTACACAACAAAAGGGGAGGCAAAATACTCTAGCTTTTTCTAAAGACTTCAAGATTTTTTCTTTTTATAGATATCACTTAAGTCTTTTCTATTCAAAGGTCCTGACCTCTACTTTACAAGACCCTAACAGAAATCTGCAGAGAAAAATCTACTTTTGCATATATACACATTAGTTACACAATATATCTTAAGATTGACTTTACTACCAAATCTCCTTCTATTTTTTTTTTTTTTAAGACTGAGAAAAAATCAATCTAGAGTCAATTAGTGTTATTTGGATTTTAAAAGGAACAGGTAGACAGCGGTGTTGAATTTAATTAGCAGTAGTGAAGTTGCACATGTCGGTACATCCCACTGTCTCAGAACTAAGAGCTTATAGACTCTTCTAGTATTTCAGACTGTGAAACTATCTTAATGGTAGTAAATGGACCACTCATCCTCTAATTAAAAAAAAAAAAAAAAGACATTAAAAAAATATTATTCATGTAGTTTTTTAGTGTGGTGTGTGGGAGTCTTTGAGACTGACGTGCCTTTGTCTGCTTTCTCTGCTTAGTGATTTGCAAAACCTTCTCCAGATTCAGCTCCCTGCAGGGCAGCCTGACAGCTGGGATGAGCACCGAGCTCTCACTGCTGCATAACACTTCTTCCCATCGGCTCAGATCCATCGGTCATGGAAAAGAGCAGAGTATTTAATGAAGTAAGGGAATCCCATTCAAAATGCTGAATAAGTGTTGTGGTTTCATTTATTCAGATCAGCAGAAAGTGTTACTATGCAGATCCAGAATGGTTGGGGAAAAAGAATAGATACCATGGTTGGGTCACTGAAAAAGAGAGGAGAGCATTAAAAAGGAAACTTTTAAAAATGCCCTAAAGTTTAGGAAAGTGTTGTTTGGTTATTTTTCCCCTTCTTCTTTCAGTGGTGTAGAGCCACTGTTA
Source organism: Antrostomus carolinensis (assembly GCF_000700745.2). Taxonomy (NCBI): domain Eukaryota; kingdom Metazoa; phylum Chordata; class Aves; order Caprimulgiformes; family Caprimulgidae; genus Antrostomus; species Antrostomus carolinensis. The sequence goes on along the minus strand of NW_010311340.1, from coordinate 12,954 downwards.
GATAGCTGGGGCCAAGCTTTGTAAGAAATTCACTTAAACAAGGTATTAACTGAATCTTTCCTCTGCGAATAGCAGCTCATCCTGCAGCCATTTAAGTGTATTGAGATCCAGTTTACTACCCAAGTATGTGTTTGAAGGATTGTGGGAAATCATGGGCAAAAATGTATGGAGAGAACCAAGTATTTAACCTTAAAATAGTCTGTCACTGTACTCTAGATGTGAGGAACTTTTTAATTTCTCTTTGAGTACAGTCCTGCTCTAAGATGAGCTTATTAATGAGAGAAGGTAGGGTACCCTACTCTGGGTCAAGGAATGTATTTCCTGGGTTTTAGAAGGTATATAGTTACCATTCAGTGCTTTATTTCTCACTTATATTTATTTCTGAATTCTGCTCATTAAGAATGTGAGAAGAGAAAGAGATCCAGAGGGGGAAAATTTGGGAACCTGCTAAGGACACTGCCTAATCACTCGTGGTTGTGATTTTAGCAGGAAAACAAGACCATGCCTATGAGTTCCGTACCTGGGTGTGCAGAACATTTACTAAAAGCCTCTTGGTTATTAACGCATAATTTGAAATGGGAAACAAAATCTGACATTTAAGAAGAAGAAAACTTGGGCATAGTTAATAGAAATGATTAGAATTGTAATCTCCCTGAGACACGTTAATTAAAATAACACAACAAATGGTGCCTCAGTGCAGAGTTTGACATGCACTGTGACTTTAAGTTGTTTTTAATAAACATAGTAGACAGTAATATCAATTTAGGAAAAAAAGATAAGCAAGAATAAAATTCAAATTTAAATGCAAAGGTTAGAGTAGAAGAGATGACTCATGCTTTATCTATATTGAAGTAATTATACAGTGAGAACTCAGAACACTGGCTTTGGACTTATAAAGAACAAATCACCATAGTGAGATTTATCTTCTAGCTAATTTTATGGGCAATACAAAAGTTTCTAAAAACTGCTACTTGAAGGATGGGTACAAAAGGTCATTGCTTCTTCATTTCTCCTTTTTTTTTTTTTTTTCCATTGAAGGATTTAACAATCATTCATGTTTACCAAATTATTTTACTTTTTCCTGAAATTTCCTATTGAGGCTGTTGATTGCTTTTTTCTGTACATCTCTAAACTTTTCGAATTACATTCATGTCTTTGTAGATGATCTGCTAGAAATGGTTGCCAATACGTTTGTAGTGTAAGAGTCTGCAGGCATGGTGATAAACACCACATTCTCCAAGGAGATTTGCTAGATTATGGTGCTTTTTATTGTGCCTTAACTCACCTGTGAGCATCTTGGATGCTTGCTGGGATCGGTGGCTGTGTTTTCAGAAATGTTTGATCATAAAGCAGAACAAAGACATTTTAGTTTTGTGGATTATAGAAATCTTGATTGAAGCATTTTTAAAGTCTGGTGCCAATAGATGTCAACCTGCAGTGTGTTAGAAAGTCAGATTAGTGGGAGGCTATAAGGTGGTTTGCAGATGGCTGAAATGCTGCACCAAAACATTAGAAGAGATGATTTGTAGTGTTTATTTTCCCCTCAATCTCAGTTTCTCATTTTAAGTGCGTTTCTCTTTTTTTTTTCCCCCTCAAAAAAAAAAAAAGTTAAAAAATTATTGGTGTCTAATATGTTTTTGCTCTCTGCATTCAGAAAAACCAAATTATTACATACCATAATTAAATGTGTTGCGGATCAGATTCTGCATCCGTTGACAAAAGGAAGAAAAGATTCATTAACTTTGGGGTATAGAATAAGTTTTCACTGTTCTAGGGAAACAGTTCAGGACTGCAGGTGGGGAGATGCTAAAAAGACCACCCTCCTTCCTTGTTTCTTTCCCTTTCTTTTCTACATCCAGTTTCAGACCTGGATGAAGTGCAATGAAACTCAGGGATGGCTGGTAAGGACATAAGGATTTATACTATTCTGGGGAAATGGGATGAGGTTTGGTCTTCAATATCTGAGTAGCTGTGTGCTGTAGAAAAATGTTATTATGAAAATACGTGTATTTTCATAGTAGTTATAAGGCAAATACTTGTATCTAACCTAATACCTTATGTCATATTTACTGATTTGGAAATAATTGATTCCTTTGAATAGTATTAAGAATTTATCTAGTGCTATCCATCTTCAGATTCCTAAAAATATTTGTCAATCTTTTAATCCACTAACCAGACTGTTTCCTCCCCCTAGCCACTCATGAAATTGTATCAATTTTCTTGGTAAATTGCCTTTCATGTTAAATTTTCAGTTCACTTCTGTTTTATATAAAGCTTAACAGAACTTGCTTTTCTCAGTGATATGCTATGGTGTTGTTCAAAAACAGTTTCCATTTTCATTTTACCTAAGAGTCCATTTAGCATGTTGTGGTAGAAATATGTGGGCAGCCTCCCCCTCTACGAGTGTTGGCAATCCATCTTCAGTTCTGCTTGCAACAAGTGGAGTAAAGCACAAGAAAATGGAGTACATGGGCTAGGAGAAGAGTGGAACGATGTTCTTGCAGGGTGAACCTGTAGGCATGGTTGTATCAAAGAAATCAGTTGATTTCTTCACCTTTTTGTCATATTAAATTCCAGTTGTTCCTGGCAGTTCTATAGGGGCTTTTTGACATTATAGGAGGGATGGGTGGAATAATGTAAAACATTTTCAGCATGAATTCATGCTTTTCTACAAATCTATGTATATATTCATATACATGCACTGTACAATATCCTTAGTATTTTACCTTTTTTCCTGTATTGTTAAATAATTTGCACGTGATAATACAAACAGTGCCTATGTGATTTAATGCAAGAATAACACTGGTTCCTCTTACATTGCTAAAGGTTTGTTTGGCTTTTTTCTCATCAAGGCTCTTATCTGTGTGGTTTGGGATTATGCAGATGGATCTTACCAAAAGGTTGTTTCACAGAATCATAGAATGCTGTGAGTTGGAAGGGCCACCAGGATCATCGAGTCCAACTCTTTCCTTAGCATGGGGCAATCCCAAGATTCAGACCATGTGTCTGAGGGCCCTGGCCAAATGCTTCTGGAATCTTGTCAGGCTTGGGCCATGAGCACCTCCCTGGGGAGCCTGTTCCAGGTGCTCCACCACCCTCTGCCTGAAGAACCTTTTCCACATGGCCAACCTCAACCTCCCCTGGCACATCTTCCTGCCATTTCCTCTGCTCCTGACATTGGCAGCCAGAGAGAAGAGATCAGGGCCTGCCCCTCCTCTTCCCCTTGGAAGGAAGTTCTAGACCATGATGAGATCTCCTCTTAGTCTCCTTTTCTCCAGGCTAAGCAAAGCAAGCAAGTAGGAGTCAACTCTTTGTTGAGTAGGAGTCAGTCAGTTGAAGGAGCAGGACTTACCCACCCAAGCAAAAACAACTGCACCTTTGTGCCACACTGTATTTCACTGTCTAAATGTTCCAGCTTTGTCCCACAGTAGCTCAGACGTTGTTGTACTGTGTTTTTATTCAACCCAGATACAGACTGTGTGATATTTTACCTTATGCTGAGGTGCCATACCCAATGGAGTGAAAAAGTTTCTGTTAGATAATTTGGCTGATACCTTAGGCAGAGTCTGTTTTGTCAGGATGGTGGATAAAAGCAAGAAAATCAAGTCTCCTGTGACTCTGAGGCTAGTGTGGTCAGCAAAAAAGCACTGGATAGAGGTAGCTCTTGATTTATTGTATATCAGTTAATAAACCATGCAATGAGGAAAGTCCTTGGGATAGCACTATTTATTTCTGGACTGGGGAGACATAAGATAAACCTTCCTACCTCTTAGCTTCACAAAAGGCTCTTGTCTTAAATATCTTTCTTTAAAAAAAGAAACTAGATATTTTATTTTTATCTTTATCTTTATTTTTCTTTTTTTAAAAAAGGACTCCTGCATCTAACCATAAGCAAATGTTCAGGGCCAGAAGATAACATGAGAGATACTGGGACTCTTTTAAAGGGTTTCTGGTTCAGCTTTTGTACTTTTAAGGGAAGAATTACTGTAATAAACACCTTTATTAAAGTTTAGTAACTCTTGTTTAAAAAACAAAGCTGAAGTAGGATATATTTTTTTTTCCTGCACAATATAGTTTTGTTAGCTAATCAGTTAAGAAAATAAACTCCAGCCAATAAATAATTCTGTAAAACCTAAAGAGCAGTAGCCCTTAGATGGAAAGTGTTTTCAAGATTACGGTGTGAAGTGATACTGGAGCCCCAAAGCAGTTACATGCCTATAATTACTTGAAGGTGCTTTGTAGTATATGAATTAAACTTTGAGTTCTAAGGGAAAAAGAGAAATAAATGGAAAAAGGAACAAATGAGACACTGGCCCAGGTTGCCCAGAGAAGTTGTGGATGCCCCCTCCCTGGAAGTCTTCAAGGCCAGGTTGGATGAGTCTTTGAGCAACCTAGTCTAGTGGAAGGTGTCCCTGCTTATGGCAGGGGGGTTGGAACTAGATGATTTTTAAGGTCCCTTCCAAGCCAAACCATTTTGTGATTCTATGAAACCTGAAGTCTACTGTAGTATCAGGAGGTTTTGGTAGGTAATGGTTAACAGCGTGTTTAACCGTGATGACTAGTTGCATTTCACAAGAGTTACTTTTTGCTAGAATCAATAAGAATCTTTAGGCAATTTCGATCTTCTCTTCCACCTTTCCTATGACTTTGCCCAGTCAATGTATCTATTAAAAAATGAAATTGTTAAACGATGCAACCTCTCACATTCAGTCTTGTTTTCTCTGAAGAGTCACTAATGTAATTTTAGACGGAGTGGTGACAGATGGGCTCTAAGGCAGATCTGGCTGTGTGTAAGTTTAGGTAGTTGCTATGACATCATGAAGCCTGAAATGTTGGTGGGAGGATGATTTTGGAGAAAATACTTGGCATGGATAGCTATCACCTGTTCTATGCCATGAATAGTCTTTTGGGAGATCTGACAGCAAAATGATAACTTGGGAAAGATACACTTTTGTTTTATTAAAAAAACACAAACAAAACAAAACTCCACCAAACATGAAAATGTTGTGAAGGGCAGGAAGACTATTCTGAAAATAATTCCCCTGCCAATGTGTTTCTGGGTTCCTTTCTTGAGCAAGGAAACAAGGAAGGATACAAATACACAAAATACAGAACAAACTAGTCCTGGAATTGAAGTGTCAAGTAGGTAGGAACCCTCTTCCTTTCTCCTGTTTTAAAGGCAGCTGCTCCATCCCCTTGCTTTCCCCTCTCAGTAGAGTTCCCAAAGAAATCCTGTTTGGCATGTTAGAAGGGAGATAATTTCTAAGGTTTTATGATATTGTATTAAAAAATTATCTTCTGTAACTTTGTTTCCCATTTTTTGGAATTGAGAATTTAATCTCTTACCATTGTTTAAATCAATTAACTTTTTGGTGTTGAAAAGATACAAAAGATAGTTTCCATGAAAGCAAGGAATTCAAGCAGACCAGTGCATGCAGATCAATCTATTAATTTTACAAAAGATTTGAAACCTTTTGGAGATTTAGCAACGTGAGGTACTTTTCTCATGTCAGTGAAAGGGCAGTTTCAATAAGCACCTCCGTGTGAGATGTTAAAACAGCTCTGTTCAGCAAGAGGTAAGCAGCAGAAAGCCACCTTCAAATGTGACATTGTCCATGCTCTGTTGTGTCTGAAGATTATTGCTCCTTTAGTAGATTCAACAGAGAAAAATGTGTGAAAATGCATTTACATCAACGTGCATGAATGTCAGTGGCAGTGGCTGGGGCTTGAGCACAAGCTTACTTTTGTTGAATTTCCAGAGACAGTAATATCTGGCAGAGGGGCAGAGTGAGCAGCTGGAGAGCAGGAACACCTTAAATCACTGCAGCTGTTTGCTTCTCCGCAGCTGAGCCAGAACTTCAGTCAATTCCCTATTAACTTAAACTGTAACAAGATAAATTGAAATAAAGCAAGGTTGCATTCAACTAAATAAAATTCTGACCGGTTAAATTGAAACTGTGTTCTCATGTAGATGCATCCTATGACACATTAGAAAGATAATTTAAAATAGAGTTAACTGCAGGAGGACTTCATTTAGGAGTCCAGATTAAGAAAAACACAAAAAATAATCTCTTTTTGAATGAGATTTTATTATGCTGAATGATGAAAGAGTATCATTTGGAAAACAGCTTCATCGTAATTTAAACAACTTCTAGGGAAAGCAGAAACATGAGTTCAGTCCTTTACTCCCAGTCACCAATGTCTAAACTGCCAGATAAAGTAAATGCTTGATAGCTGGGTAGAATAAATCAAAGTGATGGTAGGGAAGGTGAAGTGACTGTTGGGAGATGTCAATGCTTCATTTTGATTGCTGTGGTTTGCTCTCTTCAGATTCAGATTCTTTTTTTGCTCAGATTTATAAATTGGATTTTATTTATTATGTAATACATGGTATAGGAATATTTTTTTTCCAGCCAGTTACTTTTACTTTTGGCATTTGCAACACTTTGTTGAAAATTAAGTGAGTTTCTTGGTTTTGCTCTTTTTTTCAAAATGTTCATTCTTTATACCTGTTGCATTTGAGAATTTTGGAACCAATGCCTAAGGAATACCTTTTTTTTTTCTTTTTTTTTCTTTTTAGTTTAAATTATACTTTTGCAGTCAAATTTGAAATAATTTTTTAATGGTCTAGCTGTTGGTATCCCTAAATTTTCTTGCTCTCATGCTGATCAGCTGCTTCTTCATAGAATGGTTTGGGTTGGAAGGGACCTTGAAGATCATCTAGTTCCAACCATCTTCTTCCATCTCACTGACACTGTAGTGGAGTATTTTCCAGTAATGTGTATTTAGTGTTATGTCAAACAGCTACTATGAACTATTATCCTTCCTCTAATCCTTTTCAGAGTAAAAACACTTTTGTCTGTAAGATAGGCATTGCATTATTAATGTTTAATTTTCTTCACACTCTTCTCTGGATCTGCTTCCTAATCTTCCTATATCTATAGCTGTATTTTTGCCTCTGTGCATTTATAGCTTTATATATTCTTTAGTATTCTCTATATTTTTATTAAACATAGACATTTATGTTATTTTCTCTAGTTATTTCCCCCTCCCCCTCCCCCCCCCCCCCCCCTGTAGTTTCAAGCTGAGAAATAAAAAGCTGTCTCCTGCAGTGCAGAGTTTTACCTTTGTCAAAGGAGTGAAGGGCAGGTTTGCTGTTCACTTTGCAGCTTGCATGGCTGAGAAATCAGTGCTGGTCACTATACTGCTCTCTTCTAGCTGGAGCTTCCAGTAAGATGATGGCTTCTTGCCCAGCAGGAAGGGAGAAAGTTAGTTACAGATTTTACAAAGGAAAAATAACTTTAAAGTTCCTGAGCTAATATCTGTCCATGAGTTTTAGGCTGTATAACTCAATGGAAAATTAATTATATTTAAGTTTAATTAGATAGACTTTTTGTTATTGCTTTAAGATACTTGTCTTGATTCAATTACAATTTTAGGTGATAGTTGGAAGTCAAACCTGGTTTGATGGTGGGGAAGAGCTGATAACAGTTTGAGGTGTTTCAGTTGGTTAGTGTGGGCACAGGGCTGAATTACACATTACTTTGTTTTATTTTGACCTAGAAAAGTGTTCTTCTGGTAGAGGATCATTGCTTCCACCTGGCAAAAGGCCAGTCCATAGTCACTGTGGACTATTTGCCATTGTTAGATGAGTCTCAGTGGGAAGTTGTAAACATTATTAATCATAAAGTAAAGCATGTGTGTTAAGGATCATAATCAGATGATGGAAATGAGCTGAGGGAGGTGATTTTGTAAACCAGATGTATGTTTCTAATAGAAATACTATAATATTACTGACTTTCACTGTCACACAAACATTTATTTGTAGGCATGAATATGCAGCATCTTGTGTTGGGTAAGAGAAGATTTCTCCCATGGAGCAAGAATAGCTTAAAAAGTAAAGCTAATGTGATTTTTTTTTTCTTTTTTCCTTAACTGAGTACAAAGTATCTAGTTGACATTTGAGAAGATTTGAAGCAGTTAATCCCACCTTCAGGTGAGTTATTATTAAAATTTCCAATCTCTGTAGTCATGGACGAGGTCAGTTTTTGACCCTTTTTGAATCAAGGGAAGATCAGCTTGAGGGAGAAGAGAGACTAATTAAAATGAAGTCTCCAGGCTCGATCATCTCTCTGTGGCAGGCAGCTGCAGAACTTGAAAAATGACTTTCTGCTGCCCAGCCAAATTCTGGTTATTTGCTTGGCTGGATGATAAAACCATCCATGACCTTCAGCAATATAGAAGGCTACAAATCTTTTGTGGTGGAGAAAAACCCAGAAGCAATAGGAGGACATTACAATTTCTGAAGTGGAAACTCTCAAATCCTCTTTTATACTTATGTAAAAGAATTGTCAAAAAGTAATCTGTAGGGAGAAAAAAGGCCATGGAAATGTCCAAGACAGTTTTATGGCTAAAGCACAATTTTAAATAGTTTTATTTTAATAAGCTTAACATTTTGGGGTTTTAATATTTTGATTTATGTAGATACATAGCCTTTTACCTGTTGAAGATGTCCAGCAGTATATTAGAAATATGAAAACAGGCAGTGCTACAAACAAGTACAGATAATTGGGCAAATGCAGATAATGTGGAGCACCAAGCAATTAAAATATATTAAAAAACCCCTATAAAAGTGCAAAGTTCTGACTTTTTAGTAGTACTGTCTGGGTTTGCTAGTACTGTGATTCAGCTGTTTTTTTTTTCTATTCAAACCATCTAATGGGCAGATAATGGTTGCCAGGGCAAGTGCTGTCAAAACTTCTTTCTGACCTTAAAATGGAGTCGTACCAATTACTGATTGTTGTGTTAGTCCACATAAGAATTCCAGTGTAGGGACTTGCACTGTTTTCCCTTGGCAATTGTCTTTGTTATGTGGTTTGGGGTAATACAGCTTAATACAATGAGTAGTGCAGCTACATCAACCTTTTCTTATGAAAAGACTTCCCAGTCTCTCACAAATGTGTAGATATCTTTCTGATGATCTTGGTGATGATGATGAAGAACAAGGGCGCTTAAATATACTCTATTTGGGTCATACTGCCATTAGAGGCAGCAGCACTTTTGCCTACCTGTACATTAAGTGCAGGCAGGCCCAGGAAAACATGTAACATGAGTCAGCATTGCTGCTTTTGCAGCCAAAAAGCTAAAACTATGTCCTGGGATGTATGAGCAAGAGACAAGCTAGGAGACCAAGGGATGCTTATTGTAATATACTCAGCACTTGTTAGGCCAGACCTGAAATAGCATGCAAAAAATACTATAATGATATTACATATCAGGTGTAGATTGGATATTAGGAAAAAATTCTTCTGCAGAAGGGTAGTCAAGCATTGGAACAGGCTGTCCAGGGAAGTGGTGGAGTCACCATCCCTGGAGATATCTAAAAGACAGGTAGACAAAGTGCTTAGTGATATGGTTTAGTGGTGGACTTGGCAGTGTCAGGTTTATGGTTAAACTCAGTGATCTTAAAGGTCTTTTCCAACCAAAACAATTCTATGGTTCTACCGCAGGTTGGATGACCTAGGCAAAAATGGGAAGCCCCTGGAACAGGTTGCCCAGAGGGGTGGTAGAAGCCCCATCCCTGGAAACATTCAAGGTCAGGTTGAATGAGGCTCTGAGCAACCTGATCTAGTTGAAGATGTCCCTACTCACTGCAGGGAGTTGGCCTTTAAAGGTCCCTTCCAATCTAAACCATTCTATGATTCTATGTTTTTAATTCAAAATAATTTCCTGTAGCCCTTTGTCATCAGCAGAATGTATCCTCTGAGGTATAAGACAGAAAATGGGATCATAATATAAATGTTGAATGAAATTTAAATCCATTAGTTTTAATATAAAGACATCTTTATGAAAGTTCAAAATACTGTAGAGAAGAAAACAACATGTGCTGTTGCTGCAGAACAAATATTTGCTTTAGCCAGATTAGCAATATTAACATGTCTTTGGTATTTTGAGTAGCTGAACTGTGTAGAGAACTATTTATAGCAGCTTTTCAGCTTGAAAGGGAAGACAACTTTAAGCATGGACAATTATGTATATTTGTAAACGAGTGGAAAAGTATGGTTTATTTATAAAGGAGTTTATATGCATATATTAGTATGCAGGTTTTCTATCCAGATTGTTCACTTGAAACCATTTTTAAAAATTTTCTTTTTCTGAAGGGATTAGATACTAAGTAGTGAGGGAGTTCATGTAGGTACCTATATGCAGATGTGTTCTTTAAGATTTTAAAGAGTTAAAGAGCAATCATAATGCTGTACATACAAAATGGAATATGGAGGTGGTTTTTTTGGTAGGTTTTTTTAGACATATTAAAAAAACATAAAGCACTGGAAATTTTTAACAGTTTAAGATTCACTCACAAATAATTAGGTCAAGCTTACTTTTATTCCCCTGATCAAAAAGTACGCTGGCTCCACAGAAGTCCCCTAAGCAGTGCATCAGTGATTGATAGCTCCTCTAGACAACTGAGAGGAATAATTCATAGCCAAAATATTGGCAATGAACTTGTATAGTACACAGATCAAGACCCTACATCATAATCTCTAGGATGCTTTTATCCCTCTGCAATTCAACTCCCCATATCATCACATCAATGATACTGGAAAAGTAAAGAAGTTTCACACTTCTATTTTTTAATGTGTTTAGTGTCAAAATTGCAAACTATAACCACTCTGCACTTTTGTAGTCTACAAGCCAAAAGCTGTGAGTTTACACCCCAAATCCTGATTTTTTGTTTTTAGCTTCTTAGGTAACTGCACTGTGTAGAAGTTATGCCCCAAATGTAAGATAATATTTTTTCATAGTCAATGGAGAGATACACAGAGGGGAAAAAAACATCATAGATTATTAAGACACCTCTTTGTGATGAGATGAATGATCCCTTGGAACTGTCAAGTCTAATGATCTTTTCTTCTTTCTTTTTCTAAAATAATATCACTTAGCATAATATAACGTTGGATGTTCAAACTCCCTATAACTACCCCGATCTAAAAAAAAATCATAGAAAGTTGTGTGGATGAAGATAATTATATTCATGACAAATAAAGAATTTAATATTACTTATCTGTCTTTATGCCTTTTATCTAGAGGTGTCAAAATACATGAGAAAGGATAAGAAGTATCACTATTCAATTTTGCAGATAGGGAAACTAAGTAGTGTCTGTTATTTTACTCAAAGTCATAGAAGACTACAGTAATAACCCAAGTTATTTTACCATGTCTAATGCCCTGTCCATTGGAACACGCTGCTTCCAATAAGTTTTCAACCCAAATTGGATTGTCATTACCACTCATAACTTCAGGTTGAACCATGTATAAAATCTATAACACTGTTTTAAAAAAGTAATAAAATCTAAATGGCTTTCTCAGTCCCAGGGTCACATTCAAATTGATGCTTTTCAGAATTACTGTTACTTGGGGTTTTTTTTGTTTTTTTTTTTTTTTTTTCAGGGAAAGAAAGAAAGCATCAGCTTTATTGCAGGGGGGTTGGACTAGATGACCTTTAAAGTTCCCTTCAAACCTAAACCATGCCATGATTCTGTGAATTTAGCACCCTCTCTTGCCAAGGATGCTTGGCCTGTTGCTGATCCCAGGAGAAGGGTTTGCTCCCATTTCTTTATTAGGTAAAATTGATATTGATATTTATATTACACAAAGGTGCTTTGTGTAATAGCTGTAGATTTTTCCTCTCTTTATCTTTCCTTTAAAAAAATATCTTTTGTATTTAATTCTTTCTCTTAACTCTTTTTCTTTCTTCTGTTAGTCTGCAACTGAAGGGCAAATCCCTAACATTCTGTGATTCTGTGATTTTATTAAGTGTCTGCATTTTATAAGAACAAATAAACTTTTGAAAGTGAGGTTTAAGCAGAACTTCGTAGAAGATATTTTCCAAAGACATTTTGATATTAAAATGAGGAGGCACTTCTAAACCAGAAAGAAAACAAAAGATACATTTGTAGTCATATTAATGGTTAGTATTTGTTGCAGCCCTCATAGCATTTATTCGTGTTTTGATACCACAGAAGTTATCATGCTTTTACCCATTTTGCACTTTTTTTTCCCCTCAAAATCATCCAGGTTTTACAATATAAGAATCTTTACTCTGACCTCTAGAGACTTTTAACCCTTATTACCGAAGTTAGTATTAAATCTTCACACAACATGTCTGTGTATCACTTATGTATCACCTAACCAAGCCTTGCTATGAAGTTATACTGTCCTTTATCTTATGGAAAAATCCTTATTTGTGAGGATTTTTCATGTTCCTGCATCACGGTGCTTGTCTGGCACTTTGTGATTTGTTAGGAACTGTAATACATCCATGGAATTCAATCTCTTTAAACTTTCAATAGTTTTAAAAGATGAATAGCTATTGTTTAGGGAAAAAAAAAAAAAAAATCTCCAGTTGCTAGCAAAAATAACAATTTTTACAGGCTAATGAAGCACATAGCTTAGATTTCACAATTCACCTTAGCTGTAGTGAGAACTGGATCTATATCTGAAAAGCATCACCCAAAATACATGTAAATTTGTTTCATTTTGCTTCATTTTGCATAATTAACTGCAGCGTGGGGTGGCAGCCTGTGAAAGTTTGCAACCCAGATCAAACTGCTTGAGGGACTGTATGAAAAAGTTTCCAGTCCATAGATTTATACAAGTGGTGACATCGCACCAAAAATTAAGATCCTTTAATATTTTAATAAAATAAAATTTTAGGGGCAGTCAATATGGCTTCACCAAGGGGAAGTCATGCTTGACCCACCTTGTAGACTTTTATGAAGACATAATCATGTGGCTAGATGATGGCAAAGCAGTGGATGTGGTCTATCTTGATCTCAGCAAAGCATTTGACACGGTCTCCCACAGCATCCTCGCTGCCAAATTGAGGAAATGTGGACTGGATGATCAGGTAGTGGGGTGGGCTGTGAACTGGCTGATGGGAAGAAGCCAGAG
>NW_010311339.1:35434-69227 GCF_000700745.2 Antrostomus carolinensis | reverse complement strand
ACTAGATGATCTTTCCAGGTCCCTTCCAATCTCTAACACTCTGTGATTCTGTGATCCTGTAACCCAGCACAGCACCCCCTGCCCCACTCCCCTGCAGGCTCTGGGGGTGGTATGGGGAGTTTTTCAGAAGGACAGAGGGACTTGTGATCCCAATGTGGGAAAAACCGAAGCCCCCTCCCTGGGCAGGGTGATAGGAGAGGGCAGGGGTGCCTGCCTGCATGGGGTGCACAAGGAAGGGCTGCCGAACACAGGAAAAACAGCCGCAAGCCAGCTCCTGCCTTGGCAGCTATAGCAACACCAATGCAGGAGCAATGTGAATGAACAAACATGCTGGAAGGATTCGTTAAAAAATTAATTGCCTCAAAATGTTTGTGTGTACTAGGTCAACCACTCTGCTGATTTTAAAATCCCTTCACTTTTAATTCACTCTTTTCCACCTTGCTTTCACTAACTGCAGAGAACACTCATTTGCATTTAAAGATCTTCCTGTAAAATGTATGTTAAACATTTAATTCCTGAATTACGTCTTAAAGCCAAAGGAGTAAGAAAGAGGCAGCACCTCTCAGCTCCTTTTAATTTAGAGGTGGGAATCAGAATTTTTGCTGAACCCAGAGACAACTGAAAACATCGCAAGATTTATAAAAAATATATAAATTTTTATACCAATCAGGACCAGAACTGACCAAATTTCACTAGATTTTCCCATCTAAAGTGATAGTCAAGCATGTGAGTTGAAGAAATGCAGCTAGTGAATGATCCTTGCTTCCCTTCTGAGCCCCTTTTGCACATGGTGCAGACAATGTGTGATACTGATATGTTAATACCTTGTATGTGCCTCTGGTCATGAACAAAGCCTCTAACATGCCAGACAGGAGAACATCTGAACTAGGCTGACATCGGACCAGGCCACAATATTTGAGTTTTATGAGTGTGAGTAGAACAGACAACCCCCTCTACCCTTGATTTAATGGTTTCCTTAAAGTCTGGGAAATCACAGAGAAAGTAAACAGCAAAGTAATTAAAACATGTATTGCTTACTTCATCATTATGGATGGCTGAGAGATTTTTGGACAAAATATTTTTCTTTTAGGAAATATTTGTGCTTTGAAAAGAAAAACATCTGTTGCAAATAGTAATTTTTCTCAAATTGCTTATTCCAAAAGCCTATTTAAAAAAATATCAAAATGTCCAATTTCAATATTTTTAATATTAAAATTCACCTTTAGTTCAAATAATCTTTCAGAACTTCAAATTAATTCTAGTAAAAACTGTAAATGAGAGTCAGAATCTAAATGAAAATTCTACAAATATTGACATACAATGTTTTAATTTACTCAAATCAACATTTCTTGTTTTATTTAATAGATTGCTGGAATGAGCATATGTAAGATTTTGATTTTTCATCCTGATTCAAACTCAAATCTTTTTTTCAAACATCAACTTTCCCAAGGAAAAAAAACTATTTCCTCATTGGCTCTATTCCTCATGAACCTTAATTTAACATGTGTAGGATACACTGATTTCTTTCAGTAGATCACAGTGAAAATATACTGTGTTAGAAATGAACCCCATCTTCCATTCTGAATCATCTTAAGCAGCTCTGTTAATACAATAGGCTTGTGGGCATATATTATACAATGACATGAGGCCTAACCTTTCCCTTTCAAGCAGTTTCTCATTTCCTGACTTCAACAAACATAAGAGAATATCACATGGTAAAAGAATGCTGTGAAAAGTATATTGAATCATCTGGCAGTATTTAAACCATGAGATGACATTTTATTTTGCTTATTCTACATGGAAATTCCTAACATCAGCTCTTGCTCAAATACATCAGTTCATGCTCTGCTGTTTCTTTTCAAACATTCTTTATTCCCCTTTCTTGTTCCTGTTATATCTTTTTATCTCTTAGCTGGAATGTGGATTTCTGTGGATGTCTAAAAGGAGATAAACACTCAAAGTCTGAGCTTTTAATTTTTCTTTCTAAAAAAAATCTGAATATAGAATTATCTAACAGGAATTTTTCTCTCTCTTCTTCTTTTTTTTTTTTTTTTTCCCCACCCTAGACTGCTTCAGAGTAATAGCTAATCAATAGTGTATTAGTAACAAGTGCTCCATGGCTGTTGTGATACCTCAGGGATGCTCTAAGGGAACCTTCAATGGATAAGTGTGAAAATGATGACATTTTATCTGTTTAAATCAATTGATTTCTGGAAAAAGGCCACTATGTTCTGGAGTCTCCATCTAAAAATGCAGCACTTCTCAGCCCAGACTACTCATACACCTAAAGCTGACTGGTCTCTTCAGAGTTTTCTTGGAGAAGGTCCAGAGCTCTCAACACCTTGAAGGGCTGAGCCTCAAACACAGAGTTATTTCCCAGAAGAGGCAGCACTTAGTAAAGCTATAAAAGAAACAATTCAGGAAAAAAGTATGTGACAGTATGAAAAGAAAAGAAAATTAACAAAGCATAATAATACATCAGTTACATACCTCTGGAGACAAGTAAACAATGCATTACAGCCAGCAAGTAGCAAGTGTTTGCTGCCATTTGAACCAAAGGGAAAAGACTTTTGCTGTTAGCAGGGAGGGTCTTACGACAGCACATATGTTTTCATGGATTGGAAATCCAGAAAGGACCTAGATCTTCTGGTTTTACTTCCTTCATAGCACAGACCATAAAAATTCATGCTCCTCCTTCCGTTCAGTGATGACTTGTGTGCTGGCAAGAGCAGTATGCTCCCCAGGGGCACCTCCAGCTTTAGTCTGAAAACTTCAACAGGGGAACAAGTGGGTCTCTTGGTCCTTACAGTCTTGTTACACTCCATCCATTCCAGCAAATGTTTACTAGCCCACATGCACTCCAACACCAACATTACGTTATCCAGTGACATATAATTATACATGACAGCCCATGATTCATTGCTTGCTTCAAGTGTTCCCAAATGTATCTTGGTTATATGCCACTGCTGATGATGACAGCAGCTCCCAGCTGGACAGGACACTCCAGCAATGCACTACTTCACTCTAGTGCACATACTGCAATTTGGGAAGACCCAGCCTGGCTGTAAATTAGTTTGTGGCAGCTACAGTACCTTCATCCATCATTTCTGCCTAGAGAAAGGTAGAGACATTTGAATGTCACAGAAAACTTCTGTTTATCATTTCAAATTCTCTGTAATCATAAGGGAAACTACTTCTTACTTCAGATGACTCCAGGGAAGTCACCTTAGAGCTAGGCTTACTCAAGGAAAGGGGGGGGTATGAGACTACAGCATTAGATATGGTATTAGATAGGCCAAAGCACCATGACCTTACTGTGTTCTTTAGAGTAGTTCCCAGTGAATTTGGGAATCGCTCCAGTTCATATGAAAAAATACGCTTTTTTGAGTGTAAGAGTCATAACAGTTAATATCCACCAAAACAGAAAGAAACAGCTCAGAGAAGAGGACATAACCGTATTTATCCTATAAGAGAGCTTCACTGTAATCATATATGCAAGCTTTCTGGAAGGATGTTTTTTTCTTTTTGTCTTTTTTTTGGGTTTTTTTGTTAATAGTAACTCCTAAACTTATAAAAGACATTAAAAACTCTCAGTTTCTTTCTAGGCTATACAAAATAGAAGCCTCAAAACACATTTGTGCATCAGCTTATGAACAGCCCCTATATAAGGTGAACAACCATGTTGAATTTCTGTGTATAAGGCTTCTATTCTATTCCTTCTTTTTTAGTAATATGGGAATGGATTAAATCGCATCTATAAATGTGCACTTTTTATCCTGGAGATGTAGAACTCCTTGCAATTGAAGAGGAAAGATTGCTTGGTGAAACCATAGAGGGAAATAAATTTTATGAAAACACCTTGGACTACAACACTGGTGCCTGTTCCATACAAAACCCTTGCATAGTACAGGTACGTGTATGTCACCCTCTGGTCTGAGATTGTGTTCCACCCATCCCATGTTATTGCAATAGTGCAAATTCAGAGTTTGTCCCACTCATTAATAAACGTTGATGAGATCTGTGCATGCACAAGATTAAATTGTAAATGGTAATGGAAACAATGGCAGCAACAAAAGAAGTCCAGGCCCCGGAGGAATTTTCCTGAAAGTTGAACAAGAGCTTTCATTGTTTCTATTGCAGTGTCTATCAGAGTAAAGTCTAGGAAAAAGTCATTTAGCTCTCAGAGAGCAAATGCAGGCTTTCCTGAGAGCAAAAGGAAGGCAATGGTGGGGGGAGGGGGGGAGGGGAAGAGAAAGGGGAAATTAACTTGATTAATTCAATGCACAGTCACAAACAAGAATTGATCAGTCTCAAAGCCTGGTCTTCTCTAATTCTCAGCCTTTACTGAGTTACATGGGTGCTCTGCACTTTGCAGCAGTTACATTGCCTGTTTCAGTAGTACAAAGAAAGCTGGAGGCTTAGGTAACCCTGCCTGACTCCCAGTCATCCTAGTAACAGCCAAACAACGACCATGCAGTTCCTGCGAAACATCCAGGAGATGCCAGACAAATTATCTCCAAGGTTTTTCCAAAACAAAAGAGAATCTTTAAAGACATTTTATTATCCATAAACAGTTCTGAGACAGATAGTAATTTACAGAAGACAAGTAACTTCAGAAAGAGTGGAAATTCTGAGTTCATGCCCAAAATTAAAATAACTTTTTAGTAGCCTTGCCCTTAAAGAGGAATTAATGAATGCTCTTTCACATCTTTATATTAAACCAGACTCTGGCAGATGTGAGATAGATTACTACGTATAACATAAACAGTATTTGGTCTTTTATCCTGGCAGCAGGGAGCGTACTGTACTTGAATAAAAGACCATTTCTAGCTCAACAGAGGATGTAAACAACCCCAGTCACCAGCCATGCTCCAGGAACCCACAGGAATACCTGGGCAACATTTCTACCAAACCCTGAAAGCCAAGCTAAGGGGTAGGTGGGAGGAGGGGACACGGAAGCAAGTCTAGGGCAGCATTTGGCCTGAACACCAGGATTCATCAGTGGTGTTTGCTTTTGTGCAGTTTAGGACTGCTAGTCCCTGCCCAGCTGAGCTCTTCAAGCTGTAGCTAGGAGACTGCCTCCAACACGCTAAAAATACATCCCCTGCACTGGTCAGTGACAGCTTGTTTGCAAGTGAGTGGGGACAACCTGGATGCTGCTGGATCCTGTCTTCAGCAGAGTGGAGAGATGGTCACCAGCAGAGCCCAAGCACCCAGCACAGGTGTGTATGGGAGCACTCGCAGCATCCCAGCTTGGCCAGGATTGGTCCCACTCCTGGCTCATGCACCACTGCCCTCACACGGGTGCTGCTGACCCAAATTGCTGCCAGCAGATCAGTGGCACCCTGCCCCACTGAGAGGTCATGTCTCCTCCTGATCTCCAGCCAAGCAGGGCAGAGAAGACCATGCACCTACTCTTTGGGGGAGGAATGTGGGGCAGGACCTCAGGGCTCTTCCTCATGGGCAAAACTTACCAGGTGCCTACCAACATTTCCCTAGAGCACCAGCTTTGGCCCTCATGAAGCCAGTCCCTAGCTCTTTTCTGTACTCTGGGTCACATGGTTTGAGCATCTGGAGACCAAAGAGGACATCCATCCCTGGCTCTACCACTGCTAGCAGGCTGCAGACAATGAGGGGCCTCTGTCCCCCCTTCAGTAGGCTGGAAACAGTGCCCTGGGGAGCCCTGTGGCAGCTGCACATCCTATTTCTGGACAAATATGTAGATGGTTGAAGCTCATTTTTTGTCTCCAAACTAACCTGAGCAATGCAATACAGTGCTGGGAGTTGGACTGTGTTTGGTCAGGAGTGGGAGAACATGTTCATTTGGGTCATCAGCCAGTGAGATGCACATGCTTATGCTGAAAACACAAGTCTGGGGTGAAAATCATGCTAAAATGTATGCCAGAAGAGAGAGGTTGTTTATTACCAATTATTCCCTGTTAGTGCTACCATGCACATTGTGCCAGGCTAAAGGTGAGACTTAGAGTAAACAATTATGAGGTTCTGCACAGAGATTTCACTGTCTCCAGTTTCTGCAGATATCTGTGGCTATTCCTAAATTCCCATCCACATTCCAAGCACACTCATTTGCAACACAGGAATATTTGTTTTTGGGAACTGTGCTTTCATAGTAAAGCAGGAGCCCTGGGCAGAGGAGCTACTAGGAGCTGTAAGTGAGTAACCACAAAGGTACCTTTGATGAACTGGATCTCTTGCATTTGCACATTTATGGTTAAACTTAGTTAGAAAAAAAAAAGTCATTTTCTTTAACTAGAAAAATCTATACCTCCTGTGTAACGTTAGTATCCATGGAGATACAGCACAAAAAGCTATTCTAGTGCTGGTTTATGACATCTTTGTTCAAAACAGCAGAGAAACACAAGCACTAATACCAGTTTAGTTGCTTTGAAATGCACCACTCTGTGCACATGGAGGCATACAGCCACAAAGACACCTTCCCGTCCATCTCACTCTGTCCTCGGGACTTTCTTCTGTGCTTCTCATTTGTATTAGTATCAATAATTCTTAATATATCACCTTATAGTAATCAATGGAAGTTTATCATCAACCTGTTTCAGCATTTCAGCTATTGTTCCACCCTGGAATGAGCCTGGAAGCATTTGGGTGGGATCTGGGTTTGTAGGAGCACAAAAACAGGTTTGCAAAGAGGGAGTAGGTAATGGAACACCAGGTAATTATTTGAAAGATCACAGATTGCATACATTTATTTGAGACACAGCACTAAAACAAGGGAGGGGCTTACTTAGTGTTGTCTTTTCCTTTGTATTTCCTCTAATATCCTGATCCCTTCAAGCTGTTAGTCATAAGAAGAGCTTTATTAAAGTTACTGAAGATATTATAAAGGAAAAATAAATAAAGTGACCTGATAGAGCAGGAAGTGGCAGAAGTTTGAAAAGACTGCCTGTTGTTTTCCCTTTGAAATCTTGGCAGGCACACAGAGTGCTCAGACCTGCTCCTGCAGCCCAGTTGTCATTCTCCATCCCGTGGTGGCTACCTTCATCATAGACCAGGTATGGTCTGGAGATTTTTAGACATTTCACAAAATGTGTTACACAACCTGGAGATAAAACATATAAAGAATATATTAGTTCTTGCAGACAGTTTTGCAGACAGGAGCTCCCCCAGACAGCCACATGACTGCTTACAGTAAATTGTATTGCTTGTTAATCAGGTATCCATCTGAATCAAGACTGGTGGCTGCATCCTAAGGTCCCTTGGCGATGCAGAACATTCTCCCTGCACCAACTTTGTGGCTGGCTTCTCCCTCACCTATTGATAACCAGCTGTTTTAATATTGGTTTCTAATGTACTGAAAGACTTTATCTACCCCAGGCAAAGCTGTATTTGAAAACACCTTCACTTTACTCAAAGACTGAACATGTCAAATTGTCCTTAGAAGGGTAGTGGAAAATATTTCTTCTATTTTTTGTATTTGGGGTGAACCGAGAAGTCTAAAAAACACATTTGAATTGTATCTATAAATCTAATCAGTTGGCATTGTCAGACAGATTTACCAGGGTGACAGTAATAGCTCCTTCTACCACTTACTGTCAGCGCAGAAATCAGTAGTCCTGCTTGTGTGGTCAGGTCGACCAAGTTCAGCACCCATTATAGAAGCTGGTTGTCAGAACCTTGTTTGTACAGCTGCTCGAGGTTTGTTCTCCAGTGTTTTGGGGGTCGGGTGCTTTTTGCTGATGAGCTGTGAGTGCTAGCACCCTGTCTGCACTGGGGAGTGTGGAAGGATGCTAGCTGCACACTCCTGTGGATGCACTTGCCCAATAGGCAGCGCACAACCGTCTGCTACACCGCTATCCCCATTGGTGCAGTTACAGAGATGTCAGAGAACTTGCGGGATCACGTAGGACTCTTGAACAAGTCTAACTGGGGAACACAGATGCAGAACAGCAGCTTCTCCAAATGTTCAGATGACATTTCTAGCAACACCCTCCTGGGCTCTTTTGAACACTCCATACTCATACCTGTGTACATATGAAAGTATACTTTAATGCATAATGTTTAATAATGTTCTTGGAATAAGTATCGCCAAGACACATTAATTTATGGAAAATATAGTTTTCCATATGTTGCTGACTCCTCTGCTTTCTCACTTTTAAATTATACATATATATATATACATATATATATATATTTCTCCCATTCTTTTCTCTACTTTTTTAATTTGAGCCCTTCCCATGCTGATGTTGCTCCAGTTTTCTATTTCCTTTTCAACACTGTTCTCTGGTATCCAGCTGTAACACAAATCCTCCTCTTCCCAAATCTTTTTGGAGCACTTTTCATTGTGGGTAGGTTGGGTTTTGGGTCATTAGGAAGCTTGAGTAGTCTCTGGGCTTCCTCGGTAATGATTATGAAAATCTCTGAAGCAGGTTGAGATGGGGCCATCCCAAGCAGTAGGACTGCCTTTCCTCTCATTCTGAGCTTGAAAACTGAATACGCATTGCAAAGGTAGTGACCCTTTCTGCATTCGTATAGCCATAAGGAATACCTGCTTAAAGAAGCAAAGGCAAGGTCTGATTCAGTGCAACTCCTGAACAGAGTGGGCAGTGCATTCCCTGTGAGTGCAGGGTTTGCACACCCTTGGTAAATCACACTAATGTCTCCTATGCAAACACTGTCCTTGCAAAGTTAAACACAAAACCCGTTTTCCTTTGACATACAACACATATTTTTTCAGTGTAATTCCTGAAATATATAGTCATCCATGCCTCAGAGTAAGACTAAGGAGTCTTTGTAAGACAAATCATTTGAGAAGATAATTAATATAAATAAAGTGACTAGGATATCTTCCACATACACAAAACCAACCAATCAAACAAACCAAAACAAAAACAAACAAAACATAATTGAAAACAAGCAAACAAAACCCCCCCCCCAAAAAAACTCCAATCAAAAGATCACCAAAAAAAAAAAAAAAACCTCTTTGGATGGGCAAGTGTCCAGATGATGCTCTTTTTTACCCATATTAGATAACACAATTATACAAGAGATGCAGCTGTCTCACCGGTCGTATTCAGGACAGCGAGTAAATACCTTGCACTGATGGTCCCCATGAGGCTGACTGCATCTCTCCTGGCAAGAGAGGCCCTACACCTATCACTTGGAGAAGTGATGGAAAGAGGGATATATTACACACCGTGACAGCCACGGAGAAGTGGTGTTGGCCGTGACTGATTAGGAAAGGAACTGTGTCATTCCTTATCTTCTCACACATATTTTGTTTTATCCCTGAAAGAAAACAGTGGAGGTTGGCAGAAGGGCTGGAGCACAGTTGGCTATCCTACTTCAAGCAGCTGCAATTCCTCGTGGTCTAATTTTAACTGAATCACAGTATGCAGTTGTAATTGAAACGAGTAATTTTACTTTTAGGATATCCAACCCTGTCATGAATGAACATCTGCTTTAATGACCCTCAGAATGATCTTCAAGTCTATGTAAAATCACCTTTTCCTCTGCCTGTACTTTCCTTTTTACCATGTTTTCCCAGCAGCAAACCACTAGTTTCAAATCCACAGTCTTACTCAAAAATTTCTCAAATACTATGTAGATTTTCGATTCATATGGTTCTACTTACTGCCAAATGTTTTTATTCCAAATCCATACCATTTCGATAAAGGAATATGACTAATACATACAGATCATCTCCAACATCTGTCATACAAAAAAAATGAATTGATGAACTCACCCATATTTTTTGTGCATTTCTAATACATAAGCTGAGTTTGAGCTTTCGGACTAGGTAGCAGTGGACCAAACATAATTTAAGTCTGTTCAGCCATATGTGTACAAAAAGTTTACACAACTTTTTTATTTTTCCAGATTATTCATAATGTTAAGTGGCCAACTTAAAAGCCCAGTTTATCGAAGCTCAGTTTCTCACCTGCTGCTTATGAGGAGACTTTCTTTGGCTTTTGAGTTCTCAACCTGGACCAAAGGCTGCAGATGGCTCTATTGATGTTTATAAAAAAACAGTGCATGATTTGGATGTTCTTGGAAGTAACACGTTCCAAATCATCACTAGCTTTTGCCTACACAAATTTTTCAAAATCAATGCTCCACTTACTTTTTATAGCAAAATCTGCAAAATCCAGAAAAAAACCTAGAATGCACAAGTTGAGACTTGCAAGCTTAGCTGCTTAGTTTTCCTGTCATTCTGAAATTTCAGGCAAAGGAAGGATATTTCCATACTCAGTCCATGATGGCTTATATCTTTAAAATTAGTCTTACCATTTTGGAATTATAATTTATTTTGTAGATACTGAATTTGCAAAGAGAGCTTAAAAAAAGTTCTAGAAAAGTGTCAAAAGAATAAACAGACAGCTATTAGGTAATTTGAATTTCCATTCAAAACATTAATGTTAATGAATTAAAGTTAATTAAAAATTGTGATAACGACTTCATTGGCAAAGAATATTGTATGCTGTTGTATACTGTATTTCTGCACAGAAATGTTTTCAGATAAAGCTAACAGGGTTTAAATTATGAACTTGTAGAAGCAGCAGGAGTTTAAGAAAAACAACACATTGTATCGTATTTTCCATTTGCACTTTTAATCACAGATTTCAGCAAACAAAGTCCTTGTAGTGACAGAGTTGTTACTCTGCAAAATTCTGATTAGAATTTAGAAGACCAACAGTGCTTTAGTCAAAACACTATGGAAGTACCAAAATTGAAAAGTTTAACTTTTTTCATCACAGCAAGAAATGTTTAGAAAAGCCCCAAGGAAAATACATGTTTATTCATAAATCCAAATTGTACAAACTGAAACAATTAAGTGGTAGTTTAGAAGCACTAACTTCAGGCCAAAGTGCTACAATGGTATTGCACTGCAGACTCATTAGTTGGTACTAAGCTTCGATTAATTGTGTTCAGGGACCAGCTTTCGTCAATTAAAAATGATATATGTCCCTTTGTCTGAATTACTGCTTGTTTTAGGGACAATCCATCCATCCAGAGGGTAACTTATCCATCTAGCTTTTGACAATAATTTTTTTTAACAGTTCTCTAATCTGATTGGCCAACATCAGGCGGGAACGTTCAATAATTAAATGTGTGTTGATTAGTATAACCATGGTTACATTTGTTGCTCTCTGCCGTGCTATGGGTGGGGGTGGGAAAGCCTTTCTATTGTCCATTTGGACATTTTTTACTCCCTGGCATGTGCTCCACCATCCTCTGCTACCTACTCATCGCTTGATAATGGAGGTGGGCAAGCACCCACACACTACAACTAATTCTGGGGGTTTGGGCAGGTGCTGGAAAGTTGAGATTAAAATTTCTGTCCAGACATTACTGTCTTTCTACATTTTTTTGTGAAGGGAAGGGAAGACAGAACTGCAGGTCTAGGTGTCACAGAACAAGAAGTGACACAAAAACGAATGGAGCATGAAATTAAATTTTAGAACTCGTGCAGTGTTTTCTACCACAGTGATAGTCAGATAATGAAACTTCCTAGGTTCAAGGTATCAAATGATTTCTGTAACCCTACATACTTAATCCTGGAAGTCAACCAGGTAACGTTTAAACCTGTCAAAAGAAGATCCAGGAGAATGTATTTAGATTTGACAAACAGTAAGGAGTTTGAAGACCTTTCAGACCTTGAAATAGGCTAGAAATGTCTGGTCCCCAAGCAAAGGAGCTTCATTCTTTTCCAAAGAGACAGAAAAACTATTTGCTGATCAGGGAAAACATCTGTTTAACACCATCACTGAAGGAACCCTAACAGTGCTTTTGGAAAAAAAGGAAGGGAAGTAATTTCAAAGTTCATACAAATTTTGAAATTCTGGTTTGTATAAGTAAGACTGAATGAGGATTTATTTTTTCTTTCATTTTTAAAAAAACCCCTTACTTCTAGTAGTTTCTGTCTAAAAAACTTTTACTCCACACTCATTTTTACACTCTCTTCATTCTCCAGTCATACCGGAGGCAGAAAGTTTCTAGGGTTCAGGTAGTCTACCATGAGAAGATTCAATAAAGCTGGAACTTGTCTGCTTTATTCAGTTTCAAGTCAGGTCGTCTTTTGCAGGAAAAGCTTCTAGCTAGTGATTCAGTCACTTAGATATGTTTCAGTGCACACACAGCTTTCACTCTCTCTTCAACTTTTAATTTATTTTATTTACTTTTTACTAATGATAAACAGAACCCTTTAATGCAACTTTATTAAATGAATTTTGAGTGAAATATAACAAATGTAAAAGTAAGAAAATATAGCAGAGCTGATCCAGGATAGAGCATGGATTTCTTGAAATAGCCATCTTGTTCACATAAAGGTTGAAGGCTTTATTGGTTAATTTCATTTGGACCTTCTTTTCCTCAAATAGCAGAAATGTTACTCCAGCAGATAATAAATCAGCGCATTTCTCTTGATTCTCTTGTCTCCTTGATCACTTTTTTAGTCTGGTAGTTATTCCTGCAACTATACTGATTAAATGCACTCATTGCCCAGAATCACGAAACTGAAATTTCATCCTTGTTTGTCATTACTGAAAAATGCAGTAATTAGAAGTAGACTTTAAAAATAGTGACTTTTTCTCTTCCTGCAGTTTGCAAAGCATATCCAGCAAGTTTGGGGTGATGTAAAGTGATGCACAAATAACTTCTGATCTGGATTCTCTCATATGCCATGTTTACTGTCACCAAGGGATTAGGTTCCAAAAAAAAAAAAACCCAGTGAAATTTGTAGCATTTCAACAGCACATAGCATGCATGTCAGTGAAATGAAATGCCAGTGCATCCAGCAATGATATCCCCCAGCTGAAAACGCCTTCTGTGACATGCATTTTACTTCTCTGAAAGCCATGCCAAATGTTATAAAATGCTGAAACTCTTTTGTCGCATGAAGCCAAGCCATTCCTATTCAGCAGTGGTTTTGATACAGGAAGCTATGAAAAAGCTAAACAAAATGCAGAAAGTTTTTTTACTGTATGCAAGTGGCTAACTGTTGCTGCTTGTGTTTCTTTTATATCTTTCCTGACTTATTTCACATGCTAAATATATTGGCACTGCCCTGGATCTCTGAATAGGTGTAATCCAGACATTTGTCTGAAAAAGTAAAATTTGACAAGGAAGATCACAAAACTGCAAAATGCTCCCAAGTGTTACAGTTTGCATTTAGTCATGATCTAGTTGAAACAGGGGTTCAATGGCATCTATCTAAACAGCTCCTTGTTAATACTAATCTAAGGAAGCAAATGAACCGTCTGAATGGTATAAAATACACTTACAAAGTCTGCTCCCTTGATCAAGTGATACTTTTATCACTTATCTGGGTAAATGTCCACAGGTGCATTTCTGGCAGCTCTTCCCACCATGTGCTCAGAAGCGGCTGTCCATAAATGAAACATGGACATCAGAATCTGTGCTCTTCAGAGGAGGAACCGTGACTCCCTGCAGGTTTTCAGTGCATTATCTTCAAGCAAGAGCCTCCAGCTGAAAGGATCAGGCTTCTGTAATAAAATTTTTAAAAAGCAATAAAAGTAAATTTATAGTGGTGACATGATTGAGGAGTTCATTGGGAAAGGCGTAGCTCTGCATGCCAGGAAGTGCGGGCCAGGCCCACATGGCACAGCATGGTGGGGCTTTGCAGCGAGGATAAGCTGGGAGAAAGGAAGGGCGGTATCTCCCGGAGGTACTTTAAAACAAGATCCTCAGAGCTGTAGATTTGTTACGGGAAGAAGGAGGTTTTGATTGTATCACATCCAAGTCTGTTCGTGGTTTAATCCCTCGCTGTCAGGACCCCCGGCTCCAGCCGTCCCTTCCTGGAGGATTTTTTTTGGTTTTCCCCCCCCCCGCCACTGCGCTCACAGAACAGGGGACGGGATTCAGCCTCACGCTGTAAATCACCTCCCCGGGCAGCTCCCTTCGCAGGCGTGCCTTGGGAGATAACAGGGCCTGGCAGCCATGCTGCCTTCCGGGAGTTCGCCAGCTGCCCGCCCGGCCCTGCTGCTGCTGAGGAGCTGCGTTAGCAGCCATCAGCCAGGAAAGGGCCAGGCATGGCTGGGAATGCCGGAGTCGAGGCCAACGCCAGAGTCGAGGCCAACGCCGGAGTCGAGGCCAACTGCAGCACTCGCTTCGGCCTTTGCTGAAGGCTGAGAAAGCTGTGCTGATGGCAGAGGGACCCCTTGGGTGTAACGGAGAGGAGATTTTGGTTCTTGGCAATTGCAATAGCCTGTGTACTCCAGGCAGGCTCTTTCTTCCACTCTGTGGCTGTTTTCTCTTTGCTTACTTCAAGAGAATGTTTCCTGTTGTGGTGTCGCTTCAGACAGGAATTCCCTCATTTCGCCTTATCTGTCTCCAGACTATATGGAGGTGGCAGAAAGGGTCAGTCTGACATTTTTCAACATGAGACTTCTTGTTTTGATGACCTGCCCGCATTCTCCACAGATCCTTTGCCACCAGGACAATCATCTGTCTCATGTACAGAGCACATCCCCTCTGCAGAGACTGTCGGGCTTCACAAGCGCCTCTGAATTAAGCCTCCCAACACCCTTGCTAAGCACTGTTATCCTGCGTCTCCGGAGGAACTTTAAAACTGAAAGGGATTAAATAATTTCAAGGTCACATAGCAAGTGTGTGACAAAGCTGGGAAAAGAACATAAATTACTGCAGCTCACCATCCTTTGTCTCCATTAGCTTCCGCCTTTTGTTGTTATTGCTATTAATAAACACAGACAGTCTTGCAGCAGGCACAGTTTCCAATGAGGAGCAGGCACCATTGCTCCAAGCATCGTAAAAATACAGATGAAGGGATGGCCTTTGTCTTAAAGAAGTTGAAATAAAAAAATAAGACTTTCAGTTGCTCACATTGCTGGGATGATCCTGCCCAACCTTGAAATTTTCACTGGCCGGTCACTCAACATTTTACAAATGCAGCTGTCTATATGAGAAAAAACACATAGCCCTCCTATGTAGGGGAGGCAGGGTGCCAGGAACACGAGGGGCACTGAATTTTGGTTTACCTTTTTTCCTGTCTTGTACTGAAAAGCACTCAAAGCAGACAGGATTTTTGCTCATTTTCTGCAAACAGAGCTGAGAGGGAAAGGTACTGATAGCACCGACTGGCCCACGAAAAGCACACACACAGCTAAGCAGGACTGTGTTCAAAATTAAACTTAATAGCAACCCCTATACCAGCCAAGCCTGATCTAGTGCCAATATTACAAAGTGCAGTGCTGCCAGATTCAGTCCTGGCTGCCTTTACAGATTGGTCACAGGTTTCTCTTTAGTTATGAAACAGCTTCCAAACTTCAGACATGAGCGCAATGTGCTGACTCACTGCCAGGTACGTCATACACAGGACAATAATGTCCAGGAAGTGCAAGAATCTGGATTTATTTTGAAATTTATTTATCACTTCTTAAATGCAATAGCAGTAAGTTTCTGCTTTTCCAATTCCTCCTTTTTCCTGAGCTACAGACTAGGTGATCAGGCAATAAGTAACCCTGGGCACTGAATTTATAGGGAAATTGTTGCACTTTTCAGGTGGTTAAAGTCATTAACTCATACCTTATTACAGCAGCTGAGGCATGCAATAATCAGCCCCAAAAGTACTGCTCTTCAGGTCTTAATGCTCAATTAATTTTCTGGAATCCACATCGAGAAACAAAGGAATGAAACCACAATAAGAAGAACCAGGGGAAGAGTTATTGTGTTTCCTTTATTTGTTAAGTTCAGTCTTGGTTTATCAGAATTATAAATACTTCAACAAAACCTGTGTAGGTCAAGCCTTACTGCCAGTCCAAATTTCCATTGACTCAAATAGGATTAATTGCAGAGGACAGCCATGCAGGTCAGATCAAAAGTCCATATACCCCAGCATGAATCTCCAAAGGTTCCCAGTAATAGATGCCCAGGAAACAGTATACACATGAGGCAAAAGAAAGTGGTGCTTTCTTGGGATATCCCCAGTGTTCAGCATCTCTGTAAATCAGAGGTGGTGCTTTTCTATCTAAGATCTTTCAATTGACTTTTATTCCATGAATCTATCAAATCCTTTCTTGAACAGGTCTATAATGTTATCATCCACAGCATTTTGTAACATGAAGACCTATGAATTAACCTTGCAGGATACTGAGAGGTGAGTCCTTCCATTTGTTCTGGACTTGACAACTGTGAATTTTCTTTGAATTCATTACTTTCTCTCCAGCTGTGTATTACTGGGTCATAGCCCAGCCTCCCAAGATCAATGGTGTTCCTTTCTGAAAGGTAACAAAAGCTGGTTTCCGTGTAAGAATATTATAAATACTTATTTGCAGAAGAAAAAGGAATAAAACAAAGGAAAAAATGCACTCATGCATTTTGCACAGGCTTACGGAAGAGGCTTTCTGTCTGAAACACTTCACAGAAAACCTTTACCAACAAGCCTGCAGTGCAGGCATCCAAGTTTCTGGACAGGGCTCAACCTCCTTTACTAGAACAGCTGCAGAGGAGTGTTATCAATGCAAGCTTGGGCAACAAATATGCAACTCTATATGCATGATCCAAGTGCAGTACTCCTAAATTTTCCTGCTTCCTACAAGGCCAGAGAGTGCCTTTCTGTCTCTCTACTCCACTCACATGGCTATGAATCTTAAAACACTACTTCTGTCATCAAGTCCGCATTTTCTTTTAGAGATAAAAAACACTTGTGCTAATTGGAAATTTAAGAACACCCTCTTGGGTGCCAAAAATCTGCAGTTGAGAGAGACATAGATAATGTTTTGATTTGTTTTTAAAAAATAATGATAACTTAGAAAGAAAATATAATAAAGTGAGTCACAAAATTATTAAAACAAATATAAAAGCAAGAAAGTTGACAGCATCAAATCTCATGGAACAGTGGGAAGTGAATAAGGCAGGAAACAGGACATAAGATAAAATCTTCAGCAAAAAAAAGATTAAGGAAAAAACAAAATTTAAGTATAACTAAAATAAAAGAAATCCTAACAATGGTTTTAGTACAAGAGGGCAGAAGTACTTAATAAATATTTCTGGCTTTGTGGTTGGAAAAAAGACAGATTTATATATATGATAAAATATTTGGCATACCAATTATAACCATTTCTAAAGAGGATGATAAGCAGCAGATTCCAAATGAAGATTTACTATCAACAAAATCAGATAATTCCCATGTATGAATTTTAAAAGAGCCAGACAAGGATCTCTTTAATATTCGTCATCATTTCTAGTAATTGCAGAGGATTAAAAGAAAGCTGACTTTGTGACAATACATTTTAGAAGTGTAAGCAGACATCCTGAGCAATCACACTCCCAGCAGCCTGATATCAAAGGCAATGGAACAGCCTCTGTTGGTTTCTATTAATAGCAAATTTTAAAAGGTAATAAAAGAAATGCCAATCAAAATACATTTATGTAAAATACATTTTGCCAAATTAATGTGGTAACATTTGCATGGGTTTACAGGTTTGGGTCATTCTTTATACATTTAAACGTCACTTAATATCAGTGCTGGAGGGAGAGGCAGCACAAGGACATCTCCCCTGAGGGAAAATGGTGGACACTGGGAGAAGACACTGGGGCAGTGGGCATCAGGCATGGCATGCAGAGGGACAAGGGGTTCCTCAAACCCTGTCCTGTCAGAGTTAGAGGGATATGTAAATGACCTGTAAAGGCCATTTAAAGTTAATTAATTAAGCAAAAGGCCACTATCAGACTATCTGAATGTGAGGTAGAAGAAAAGTCCATCTAGCATAGTACCAGGTCCTAGTGTGCCTGTCCCAGGCTGGTCATGCTCTTAAATATAGCTTTGAGAAGGGTATTGAGGGAAAGCAATATGAAGACTATATTTGCAAAGATGGTACTAGTTGCTCTGAAGTTTATTTATTGCTCTTTTTTTATAGATTCTATACTGCTTCAGGTGATGAACATATGACAATGTAATTTGATCAGGGTTATCAATGTAGTTTGATCAGGATCTTTTACTAATTTAGTTCTACACATTGTTTTACAGATGATCTTTGCACATGGTTAACAAAGACCGCATAAACCTGTAAACTTTCCTTTTTGACCAACTGTGAGAACATGCTATGGTTTATGTACTCCACAGTGAACAGAGAGGAAGACTATTCAATGAGATCCAGTCCAAGCAGTTTCTGAAAAATTAATTTAGCTGTTACATTCCCAAATAAATGTTGATTAGCACCTATTTAAAGCACTGTCTACATGCTTAAAATGTGCATAAACTCTGTCTATGTTGTAAAACTGAAAACTTACTTTTCATTTTCCACTCATTACCACATGACAAGTTTTAGCAAATTAATCACTTAATATGTTCTGGAACATTCATTTGCTTTATTTATTCACTCCTTTGTTCATTGTTAGTTTTTTAATAAAATACAGTCTTTCAAGTCTGGTTTTAAAATAAACCTAGTTTCTCAAAAATATGAAAAGCCTTTAAGATTTTCATAGCCCATGGATATACCTTCACCATTTCCCTTTTGTCAGAAAGATTCATAATCTTTATGAAATAATTACATATGAGAGAAGGAAACTTAAACCTCAGCTGCCCAGGTCTGACTTCAGCAATAATTGAATTTTAGTGAAGCAAATGTTTCTCATCTTTTAGTCCCTGAATGTTTTTACAACCCTATTATAGAGTAATCAGGATTTTCACCTGTTTAAGACATGCAAAAGTGCATAGTCATCAGGTAGCATTTGTCAGGTATGCAGACCGGAGGTTTGAGATGCAAGGTGATACAGCCTCAGCCGTTGATAGCAATGGAGGAAGTATTGCCTCAAGAAAATGCAAGTCAACTAATCTATCAGCTGCTTCTGACACTCAGATCCTCCCTCCATTTCCTGCTCACTCCTGCTCCACTGACCTCTGAATCCCCTTGCTTCCTATCTTGCTGAGTTCTTTTTTAGCATCCTCATCACCATTATCTCTAAGTGTTCTGTTGCTGGCCCTCCTTCCTTATTTTCTGTATGCAGTTTCTAAGAGGCCATTTCTCAGTGAGAGCCTAATAACCATTATGTAAAGTGAGAGGCAACAAAAGGTGTATAAGATATTAATAATTAAAAAATCATTAAAAACATACAATTGGACTGATTCCTGCAAATCCCCAAAGGTAAGAATATCTTTATGACAACTTAGAATGAACTTTGTGGGAACAGCTTTTTAGCAAGGACTGAAGAAGCTGTTTTTAAAAATGCAGATGGCTGAATTAATCTCTTCAATTCTTTTATTAGCTTAAACAGCCACTGAAAAGGTTCAAATTTTGGCAACTTTTATGAAGTCAAATCTTCCACTGATATTTTGAATGAGTAAAAATGCAAATGGCTAAAAAAGTTTATATTTTTAAAATATTTTTTATCTTTTTATTTTAAAATTTAACCTTTCTACAGGATATCATTTTAAAGGTAGAAATAACTTAGAAACTAAATATATAGTGAAATCTCCAGCCAATTTAAAACAAAACTTAAGCTGGACACTGCTCAGCTACCAAACAAAATATATCCACAATACGCCTGGCACTAACTATAAATGCGCTCTGTGTTGCTGAAATGTAAAAGAATTCTGTAGATTGAAAAAGGACACAATTTGAAATAGTTTCCTCTATGCCATAGCAACTAGTACCTAAAACTAATACAAATGGAAGAGATCAGCTGAGCCTTTTAGTCCTTTTCTTTTGAACAGTTGTAGTCAGAGTTTCCCACATTGCAATGACTTGATTGGGGTGAGATGTTTTCCATCTTTATGCTTCTTTTATAAAGCAGCAGCACAGACAGACACTGCTCCAAATGGAGCAAATGTGCTTATGAAGCCCAGAAATGTCCAGCAGGAGTGGGAAATGATTGTTGCTTTGCAGTATTTTGGTACTGACGTTGCAAGACAGAAATACTGTTTTATTTACCTAGATGCATTTTGAGACCATTTAACAGAGAAGTTCTTTATGAACTGCCAAAAATAAAAATACATCATGTACAATCCACTTCTATCCATCATTGGTGCCCACACAGGGAAACCAGTCTGTCCCTAGACCTGAGTTACATGCGTCCATCCTCCTGCATCCTCCTTCTTCCCCCCGCCAAAGCCTAGGGAAAAGCTTTGCTGCATGCCCGGGTTACAAATGTGGGTGCCAGGGCAAAGCATAGCCTAGATGTGATGGACTGACAAGGAGAGCTTCCCTTCAGCAGTGCCTCTGCTGGGACATCCAGACAAATGTTGTGGCTGGGAAGTATGAGAAGAAAAGCTGTCTCCTAGGCATATGAAAAGGTGACTCAAACTTTTCTTCTCTTTCCTATAAAGGGAAAGATAAAACTATTCACAGCCGAAACGCAATGTAGTTGGCATGTGTTTTTTCAGTCTCATAGTATTTGTAAGTATTCAATCAAACTGATGCACAATTTTTTAGAGATAAAAAACACTTGTGCTAATTTTTTTTTTTTTTTTTGTTAAATGGCATAAATTTACTCTGAATTTTAGCAGACATCTCCATGGGAAAATAAGACATGCCACTCTGGCACTGACTTGGAACCTTACTAATCTGGGATCTGGTCTCAGAAGGGGGAAAACAGAAAGAAACTGAGGGAAAAAAGTGCAGGAACATTTTCTGTTTTGCCAAGACCTATTTTCTCTGAAAGACTAGCATTTTAAGTCTCCCTAGATATTTCCCCACTATTAAATTCTTTTAGTCTCATTTCTGTCCTTTTAGCATCTGAATGCTAACAGCGTGATGCAGCTGTGTCCACAAATTCATTCCCTCTCATGTGAAAAGGTGCAGCCTCTTCTCAGCTTTAAACTTCTTGCTGCCTCCTCACGAAGTGCCCTAATTACCTTGCCTGGTGCAGTTGGTATTTCATACGCAGCAGCTACATTCCCTGTTGTCTCCTCTCTGAGCTAAATATAGAAAAAGCCATTTTGCAGGGCTAAGGGCAGCACAGCTGCATGAGCAGCACCCCCTCGACTGCCCGCAGCGTCCGAGGCCACCGCTGTGCTACTGCAACCTCTCTTCTAGAAGATGTCTCTTTAAAGTTTCCTCGAGATCCATTTTCTCAACAGGATCCAGTCCTTCGTGTGCTTACGTCAGCCACAAAACAGCTACGCAGGCCAGCAGGGCGCAGGAATTCAGTCTCTCCCCAGAAGAGAGGAAAAGGCAACCCTCTGCAATATGTGGGACCCTGAGCCAAGCCTCCAAAACAGCCATTTCCAGGCTCTGAGTGCCCTGACAGCAATTCTGGGATTGCACAGAATGCCGCAGCAAGACGTATCTGCTCACACTGAGAAAGGCATCCGATAAATGTGGTTTTGAAAATAAATTTTTTTGCTGA
Organism: Antrostomus carolinensis; assembly: GCF_000700745.2. Taxonomy (NCBI): domain Eukaryota; kingdom Metazoa; phylum Chordata; class Aves; order Caprimulgiformes; family Caprimulgidae; genus Antrostomus; species Antrostomus carolinensis. Next base: position 47,924 of record NW_010311339.1, on the reverse strand, counting down.
GAATTCACTGCTCACCTCTCTAAATTGTACCAGTGTAATTTTAACCTGTTTGAATGCTGGACCACATCATGTGGGATCAGAGATGCAGGGATCACTAATTATCTGTGGTTGAGAATCAGGACTGTGTGAACTGCTTTAGGAATTTTTACAAGTTTTTTACCTTGGGTTTAATTAGAACTCCAGAACTGTACCTCTGTGATCGATGGCATTGGTAACTTGATTTAAATCTGTGCCATGAAGATGTATAAACTGAGGTTTTTTTAAACTAAATCAGATAAACTTTAAAGAGAGTTTTACCTGACTTTCACTTCCATTTTGGAAAACATTAACAGAAAATGTTGTTTTATTCTCATTCCCTGGTTGACTCCATCAATTGTTCTTCTTTTAAAAGGTATGATAATTTCCGAAAATAAGGTATTTCTAAAGCCAGTGACAATAGCAAGGAAATGAAACAAGTTCAGCTAGCTGGCACTCGCTGACAGCTGTTTGCTATGCATGCCAACTGGTCACATCAACATTATCAGCTTTTGATAAAGGTTTAAACCATTTGTGAATAAATTCGGGATTTTGAACTCCAGCTTAAATATCCTCCCAAAGTCCAACTGTGTGAATTTGAAGAGGCATAAAATCATCCTTGAGGGAAGAGATGGTGGGAAGTAAATAAATTCACTTTTACTTGCTTTTTTATTTTAACCTGTGATGTGTTCCTGTGCATATGCTATAATGAGTCTAGCAGTGGTTTAAACTGATTGCACAGAAAGGACGAGAATATCAATAAAAATGTTTGAACATCCTTTGTTTATGTCAGAAAATATTTTTGTAGATGGATTCAGAAAGAACCAACTTCACAAATCCACCAGCTCCTACTTCTGGGAAACCACTATTGCCTGAGTGTCAGTCATGCTACTACCAGCATTAAGTTTCCAGAATTATTCACAGTTTCATCCATAACTTTGTTCCCAGCTTGTCTCATGGGCTGAGATCTCCTGGATGCTACTTTCAGTCACAAAGTCCTTGTAGACATTGTCTCTCCTCCCTATGGGAAGAGTCTGAGGAAACACTATGCTAGGAATGCACTTAATATAACTCTTGGTTCTTGTAGCTGTAATTTGGTGGCTGGAAATGATGAAGAGGAGCCATTAGCATGTGAACTGCCAGCTCTCCAGAGGCTATTGTCAAATGCTCTGGGAACAACAGCGTGGCAGCCTGTAACCCCCCCTAAACCCTAAATTCACTAATTTCTCAACAAGCCTCATTCCGGACCACAGCAAGGAGCTATGAACAATTCTTTTTTTTAATTTATATTTGTATATTTATTTGTCATTTAAGTTTATGTAATCGTGCAAAAATATGGAACTGATGCTGTTTAGTTTAGCAGTGCTGGCTGTGGCTGTTGATGGTTCTTAGTTGCTGAGGTCAAGTAGTGAGTCTTTAGAGTTCTTCAGTGAGAGCTTATCTTCTTTTTCCCTTTCTTTCCTCACTTATCAGTGTATATGCTGTTCTATTCTACTCTATTCTACTCTATTCTATTCTATTCTATTCTATTCTATTCTACGCTTAACTATGGAGCTGAGTGTACACCCACCTGCAGTGTAATCGCAGCAGGTACAGGTTTGCTGGGTGTGCCCTCGCTTGTCCCAAGACTGGGACTGGGGCAAGGCAGACAAATTATCCAGAGACATCTCCCTAACTGGGTCTCAGGTATGCAACAGTGGCTGTGGAATGAGCCTCCTGCCTCATCTCCACTGCCCTGAGAATGGCATGGGACCACAGCTCCTGTGATGCTGGGGCCCTTGAGTTGTCAACATGAGTGTATGAAGCGTGGGCTTTAAAAGCATTTCCCTTGGCCAAGATGTCTAGAATGCTATCGTCAGGAAGCAAGGTGAAGGAAGCTTTAAACTGTCATCCAGTGTCCTTAAATTTGGAAGTTTTCATTCATTAGCTGAAGACCTCAAGCAAAAGCTTGGAGACTTTTTAGAAAAAACTCCCAGAATCCTGGTTCCCAGGCATGCATTCTGACTAGCAGGAAGGAATATTGGTACATCAGCTGAAAGCAGAATATCCAAAGTCCCAAACCTGAAGGCTGCAGACACATAAGAGGACATTTTGGGGTAGCAATACTACATGTTTACTCTTCTTTTATACTCTTCCCAGGCATACATTTTCAGCTGATATCAGAGTTAGACAAGAGGGCTAGATGGACTTCTGGTTGAACAGGGTATGTCCACTGTTATGTCCCCAGGAGGGCATGCCAGATGCAGAAAGGTGTACTGGGCAGCCCCCTTGGTGCTCCTTCTCCCTGTCTTTCCCAGCAGGTCACCTTGCAGCTTCTTGTGCCGCCTGCACGCTCAGGTTTTGTTTGAAGGGACCCCAGCTCTGGAGAGACAGCCCCATCTCCTTCCAGCATGGAGCCAAGACACAGAGGGGGACTCTCTGGGAGCAGGTCCATAAGGCACATCACAAAGAAGTCATAGTATAGACACAGCCTGAGGGAACTGAACAACTGATGTCAATAAGAGAAAGATCAGACCCTGGTGCCTAAAATTACTTGCTTTCAGTTAATGTTAAACATATTGCCAAAGCATCTTACACAATTTCAATTATGCACTGAAAGAATTTGCATTGTGGAGTTCAAATTTAATTATATTCTCATTTACTCTGAGGAATGCTTGTGGTTTAATCACTGTTTACATTTATTATCTTTTGGTTTACATTTTTTCCCAGATTAATAGATCATAAGATACCACCGCATCAAGGTTTCACATTAAGGCAAGATACTATTTTAACATTATGTGGTAACTCTTAAAAACCAAACAATTGTCAACCTCATCCCACTGAAATAACTCCTTATTCCAAATTCATGTCCCTGGAAGCGCTGGAATGTCCTCATGGTGAGGTGGCCTGCCAAATTTCTGAGCGAGGGCCGGGGTCAGCTCTCCTGCTGGTGTAACACCAATGACTCCCTGGAGCTGTGCCAACCGGGATTTTGGCCCTCCTTATAACGCTCCCCAGGATGTTCATTGTTTGATTATATGGAACGTGCACATGCTGTGGACGTGTAATGTCCTTTGAATAATCCACTCCAACAAAGCAACTTTGGGAGGCTGGTTAATACACAGAAATAAAGAACCTGAATTGCACGCTGACCCCATGAATGCAGTCCCAAGTGGCTGCAGAACCATTCAGTGTAACTGGTAATTTCCATCACAAACCAGCCATGTAATTACAGGCTAACCACAGAACTAATGCTCATCTCACAGCAGCTCAGTTTTGTTCTGCATCCTGATCATGCTGTCAGATACCAGGTGCCTTCCCAGACTATCCCAAGGTCAACCCTGACCTACAAATGCTGGGCCCAGGTATGGAAGGCAGTTGCACACACTGGCATTCATAGGTAGGTGGATAAACAAAGGGTGGCCAGCAGGAACTGGATTGCCAGGTAGAAGAGTCTTGCATTATCAGAGCAAGATTTGGTTTATACAAAATTTATCAATAACATCATTACAGTAACTGTAAAAAAAGAAATGAACTGGAGCTGTCACGTAAAAAAATGCATAGTCACAACAATTCACAATTTCCAGATGGTGAGTAAATATTATACAAGAGAGGAAGAGAATGAATTCTTTCCTACCTACCTTTCTTTGGGAAAGACATCTGTCCACATTTCATTTCAGATTATTACATAGGTAGGACAAAATCTCCTCAAGATGCATTCAGACTATGCAAACTATAGATTTCTGTTCAAGCAATTGTGTGTCGTTCAATGCAGTCTCAAGCAGAGAAGAAAAATAATGTGCAGTCAGGGAAGATTTATTATCATAAAATAATACACATGCTATACTGGACTTGGATATATTACATAATACAATAAAGACAAATATGCATATATATTTATTAACATACATGAACAAAAAAGCACATGTATGCATCTGTTCTTGCCCCTTCTCATACCAACAAAACCATACATGAAGTTTTCTTGAGCTTTAGTGAGGTCTGCAGAATCTGGTCATATTAAAAGTAGTAATCATTTGAGAGTTTGTCCACATTCCTCAGGTAAGTTACATACTAGAACAATGTAGAAAGGGCTGTCATCTGTACTAATACGTTACTAAAATACACATGGCTTGATCAAATCTATATACTTAATTCATATTTCCTTTTTTCAATTAAATGACAGATGTGCCTCGTATAAACCATGAATGTGTGTGGAGACTGTTAAACTACTTATTATAAATGCAGACATTTCTGCAGTCAGTGAATCACTTGCAAATAAATTCTGATTTAATCCAAATGCATTCTGCGTACTCAAGGATCCACCAAATATTTTCTGTGGCAAATTTTCAGCTGATGGATACTACTCAACATTCACTGAGCACAGCTAGTAACCCACTGTGTAGTCCTCACCTTGATTGGATGAGAAAGAAGACTTTGTTAACAAAAAGATAAGGAAGAATGATTAATTCAATTCCCATCTGAATTTTAAGGCATTCAAAATCATTCTTACTAAAATTCATGCCACTTTGGGGATTTATTAATACCAGGAAATATATTTCAATTCATTTGTATAGAGACTGACTTAGTGAATCATATACCAGTGACCAGCTCAATTCTTTCATTAATTTTTTCATTCACCATTTGTTCCTGCATTTTTTTGCTTGTTTGCTTTCTGTATTTGACCAGATCTAAAATATATATGTATTTTTATTTATGTAAGTACAGGAAATACCATGGTAGCCACTATGGCCACAAAAAAACATGGTGGGGGGCAGGAAACACTATGGTGGCCACATCTTTGGAAATCTGGTAAGGGAGGGGATGGATTTGTGACCAAGGCTGAAGTCTTTTCAGGTACTCTTCCCCCCTGAGTTTTCCTAAATGGAAAGCTGAATTTAGAGAAGAATGAATCAGACCCAACTTTAGCCATCCAAAATGTAGGTGCCAGTTAGACTGGTCAGCTAGATGGTCCTTTGCATCCAGTGCAGCGGTAGCCCTTCCACAGTGCAATTCACCCCATATTTCTCTCCATCTGTGGGAAGGTGGGACTGTGGGGACAACTTATGCAAATAGCTTAGTGAGAAACTTAAGTTTTATGTAGTTCAACATACGTCAGATAAATCTCACCTTTTTATCTGAACTTGGGAAAATAACCAAGTAAAATAAGGAAGTCATAAGAGACTCAATCTTTTTTTTTTTTTTTTTTTTTTTATTACACTCTACCAAGCTTCACATAAATGTTTGCTAAAGTATTTCTGTATCTAGAATAATAACATGAACTGACATTGCTGGCTGTAATTTTTCCCCTCTTTCATTCTGAGGAGACTGAACACAGAAAACAAGTCACTGGGAGGGAGGGAAGTGTGAAAAATGTACTTCTGTCTGCAACGGGAACTTTTTGCTTACCAATTCTCAAAGGACTTAAGGCAGAATCCCGTGGAAGTTTAAAATCTGACAAAGCTTAAGAAAAAAAAAGGCAAGTCCTGGAACTTTTAAGGTAATAAATCACAGATTTCAAATTGACTATTTCTTAGAATGTCAGTTAAGATGAAAGAGCCTGAGAAGGAATAAAATACCTTATCTTCTTTAATTATTCTTCTTCCAAGTCATCAGTCCTGTGTTTCTTTTTATTTTACCTACAGAAGATCCATTTCTTTCTGTGTAACTTAGAGTGAATTTGCAGGGGGTCAAACATTTCCATGGCTTTTTACAAAGAATGTAGAATAATCTCTGTGATGGACTGCCATGAAATAATATCCTAATGTACCATACTGAAAAGTTATCTTAACTTTATCTCCTATTAGACAGGAGAAGGATGCATCAGACCACACTATCTATTACCCATATCAGTCAGACACAGTATCATTCTTTTCCATATGCCTCTGAATTGTAGAAAAAGACCATAGAAGTTGCAAAGTACAGTATATAGTGCTAGAAAGACACAAAATTAAGGATATATTAAGTTCAGTGTTGTTGGGGCTTCATTACACATTGGTACCAAAGAGCAGTTTACTGTTCCCATGCTGCACGCAGACCTATCTAGATGTGGCCAACAGAAATGCTGGGCATAATGATGTTTCCTCTGCAGCTTATGTAATTAAGTCAAGACTGCACATAGAAATTTTTGTCCACTTGGGATTTAAAATTTGGAGTTTACTCTAGACAGTAGCTACCTACCTGTGCACAGCCAGGGAGGAAGTTTCGTCACCACGGCTTAAGATGGCAAAACAACCCAGTAGATGAAGCACTTGACTGGGAGGAAATATGAGCTTAATTAACTGTAAAACAGCATTTGAACTGAACGCTGACCAGGAGACTCTACTGACCACAGAGAGGGTCAGCTGGGGGTGAAGGAGCAAAGTCATACCCTTGTCTTTGGAAAGCCCACTACACTTCTGAGCATGGAATTACCATGTCACCAAAAAGACAAGAAGTGAGATGCGCAGAAGGGCCCAGGTGCTTTGGGCAGGCCTGGCAGACTGGCCTTTCCAAGGAGTTGGGTGACATTTAGGAACCTCTCCACCCACTTATCTTGGCCATGGTGTGAGAAACCAGACAGTGGACTCATGGCCAGACAGTTAGCCTGTCCAACCTGCTGTCCTGCCTCCAGCAGTAGGGCAGCAGCCATTGGCTGACACCTGAGGAGGATTTGGAGAAGAGGACAAGCCATACAACCGTGCTTCCCTGGTACCTGCCCCACCTTGCAGTGTAATTGCTGATGTCTTTGTGTCTGACAGCCCTTGATGGCTTTTCCTTCTGTGAGCTCCCCCTCTAACACCATGAACAAAGCCAGTCTCCTGCAGTGACAGGGATATTTGTGCCCTCACAGGGACCGGTGGGTTCAGAGCAAGGGGCCAGTTGGCAGCAGTGGGGGACAGGCTTTCTGAGCAGCTCCCCAGCAGCCAGGTGCCTCGGCTCCACTCCAGCCTGCCAGAGGTGCTGAAAATAGCTAGACTCAGTCTGGCCTCAGGAGTTTAATGTTCCTTTTATTGCTGAAGGAATAGCATAATACATCTGAACAACAGTTCCAGAAAGTAATCTACCCCATTGTTTTGTTTGCATCTTTTAAAAATAAAATTACTAGGGTATAAAAGGTGTTCTGTGAATTATGTTGGCTTTCATGTGTACTGGAATAGGATGTTTGAATCCATTCAGAATCAGAGTCTGCTGTGGCAGATACTGTGGTTTGCACAGTAAATACAGTGTTATCTTATGATCTGAGAGAGGGTGCTTCCAGAGCAGGCAATCCTTAACTTTATTTTTTAAATTAAGCTCCTTAATTCTGTGCTGTGGCATGGGCATTACAGATACAGTAGAAATGTTCCTTCAGCATGCTTTAGACATCTGGGGGGCAGCCACCTTCACAGGTCACCAGAGCCTGACTTGGTCCCCTTCATCACTCCTCTGGGAGCTCAAAGCAGACAGCACAGCTACCCCAGGGAAAGATGGATATTTCATGAGACTTCAACAGCTATGAGTGGGGCCAGGTTTTTAAATCCACCCGGCATCTACCAGCTCCCATGAAAGCTGAAAGCATTTAAAGTTTCATCACTTCATTTAGCTGCCTACAGGGGAACTGGTGGGTGCTGAACTCTTTGGAAACACCTGCCCCGGGAAACTAGCCTCCAAGCATTTGACATCACAGCTGACGGTGTCAATGTCAACTTCTACACGTTGAGTAAGGAAGGCCCTGACATAATACTCTATAATAACTCCCTGTGCAGCTCTTTAAGACTTTTATGTAAAGACACTCTTAGACGTCTTAATGGCTCAGAGTTGGTACTTTTACTACTCATAGCTGTCTTACACATGTGGGTTTATATATCGATTCAGGTTGGTGTAACTGCTACTTATTCACTTAAGCCTCGGAATTTTTCTTGGAAAATGAATCAAAGCTTTTCCCCCTCCCTGTAAAATAAATTACATCCATTGGATGGGGTGCTTTCTCTGGTATTCAGAAAGGTCATTGCTACAAGGGTTAACCAATTATCTGCCAAAAAATCAGTTGTAAAGGTCTGTCTGTGCACCCGCCAAGATAAGTGTTTTTCAGTCTAGTAAATTAAAAACAAGTCTGCATTTAAATCTCAGGTTTTTAAATGAATCATTCTTTGTTTTCTTCTTTGGAGAGGTTTCTTCATCTAACTGTTGAATTCCTGAAAAAAATGAGTTTATGTCTGAAGCTCTGCTGTAACAAGAGAAGCAAGCTTTTAGATTGCATGTATACTTTAGACTACACATGTATTTTACAAACACAATCCATGTGGCTATGTTTAACAATATAAAGTATATTGCAATGAATGAACATTTAAAAGTAATCATGTAAAGGACAGGGGATATCTCTGGATTAATCACTACAGCTTTTGGGTGGTCCAGGATATGCTTATAAAATTTTATGTTGAGCAAATTTAATATTATATAGAAAAATAATCTTTGCAGTATATTTCACCTGTGCATTACTATGTCTGCCTTTCTCCCTAGCAGAGCCAACATGGGCTCAGGCACTAACAGGGGCTCAGCCCCTGGGAGTGGAAATGCTGTGCAGACCCTTCAGGGCTGTAGGACAGACTGTGCAGGTATGTATTTGTTGGTAGATGATGAACTTTTCCATTGGTACTTGCCAGACTGACAAACCAGACCAGCTCCTCTTCTTTCAAATGCATTCCTGATGCCGTCGAGACTTTGAGAAGGCCTGTATATTAATGTGTTTGGCTTTATTTCTGGCAAAGCAGACTCTCTGAACTCCAATCAGGATGAATGGTTTTTTCCCCTTAGCTTTTAGCAATATGTAAATAGGTTATATCATCTCTTACATTTAAAAAAATAATTAAAAAGCTAGAATACTACCTACCTAAACCCACTTTTTCAGACATGGCATTCATTGCTTTCTTTGTTTATAAAAACTAGGTCACACTGTGTGTTCATTTTAAAGAAAAAGACTTAAATACACCTTTCAAGCACAAATTAATGCTTCCCAGTTATATCTTTCTGTAGTGTTCAAAAAAACTTATTTTAAGTAACAAATTTATCATGGCAGTAATGAAAAAATTTCTATTGAAAGAGAAAGGCTATCATAATTTGCTGATTATGTAAAGTTTAAAACAGACTGATAAGCCTAGTAGCATCACTCAAAGGATAGATTTATTGGTTATGATTGTAATTATTGCATCATTCACAAACAGTACGGTGTTTTTGTGACAAACATGGAGCTACTAAAGCAATAATACCTCAAAAACTGTCTAGTGAACAAAGAATAAATAAGTGGGAAAAAATAATGCTTTTCTATAGAAGGATATGTTAATTGTCCTTGCTATAGACGTCTGTCTGAAAACTGTTCAAGCAAGAGAATAATCCAAAAGGAAAACTTGTCTACCATTGATATTAAATCTTCCAGGATCTTCTTCAGCTCCAATGGCAAGAGAGGAAAAGAGCAGAAGAAGCCAAGGTCCTTGGCTCTCTCCAGTGCACAGGCAGGGGTGCTTCCCACGTGTCAGGAGCTGTAGGTATAGCTCAGCACTCCCCTCAAGCCAGCACAACAGCACTGGGGCAGCAGAAAAAACAATTTCCTCCAGATTATTATTTTCTAGTAATGAGTCAGATCAGAGAAAAACCCTTCGTAGAGAGCAATGAAGAGAAGAACTTTGTTTCCCTTAAGAAGCTTGATGCAGTTTTGGTTTCCCCCAGGGCCTAAGGAAGGGAAGCCGTGCTGATAGCTACCAGCAGAAGCACAATGCAAAGTGCTCTTGTTGCCTTCAGGAAAATATGAGTTTATTCCCTGTTCAGCTGAGACGTCTCAGCTGGATGCAAACAATATGGTGAGCGGCAGCAACTGAACAAAGCACAGGCACACCTCTCTGTTTACTGTGGTCTGCGGCTAGATACGCACCAGCTCTTAGTTAGCATTTGAAGTAAGGAGTGACTGAAACAAGTGATCAACTCTGGCATGCCTGCTGGTGGCCCTGCCCGTCAGCCTTCACCCAGGTGTGGGTCCAAGGCAAAACAGCTCTGTGAGGGCTGAGGCTGCAGAGAGGCTGGAGGGAAAACTGGCTAAGAGACCAAGGGGGAAATTTTTTGCACGGCTGCTGCCCACATTATCTTGACTGCATGGATAAAAAGTTTGCCCTTACAAGTACTCTGCAATGTAGTAAAGCCTTTCTCTCTCTCTCTCTCTCTCTCACTTCTGTTCTATTTTTCTAATCACACACATCAAAAAAAAGTAGTTTAGACTCATTCTTAATGTTAAAACCCTAATAATTGCTCTGGCTAAGGTAGGTGATGAAAGAGGATAGATGCTGAAAAAACCTGTTGCTAATGTTAGCACAGAGGTAAACGGCCAGGTTTTTACACCAGCAGTTCATTTTGAGAAAGCTCTCTAGCATTATCATTTTTCAGCTCACATTCAACACACAGCAGAACTAACAACTCATCCTCTAATCCACTGGCTGCAGAGGATACCTCTGCGTGTACGTCCACAGACAACCATGGATTAATGTAAGTGCAAACAAAGCTGGTGTTCTGGGCCCCTTTTGTTTAGAACTGGCAGCAGAAATAAAGCAATAAAACTGTTAATAAACAGTTTGAAATACCTACTCAGTCATAGCTAAACCAGACCTAAACCCAATCTTTTTTGGAAAGAGGGAAGAAACAGACACTTCATTTCTGTGCCTCAGCTACTCACGTCCTTGTTTGTAAACCTGGCAGGCTCAGGGACACAGACCTTAAAGTTACAACAGCATTATGTGCTGAAAGCTGTTTCCATTCACCCTCAGGAATACCTAAAACTGTATCTTTTTTTTTCTTTTTTTTTCTTTTTTCTTTTTTTTTTTTTTTTATTGGTCCACAGTAGATACAAAGTGTGTTAACAAAGTAATGCAAAAGATCTGGGATATTGATGGAGAAGTGAGAACTCGAAAGCCTTTCTCCTTCTGCCTAAAGGACTTTTTTAGAAAGGTAAACTCTGGGAACTGCCAGGACCTAATCCAGCTGTAATTGCAGATTAAAGCATTTTCATCAAGTATGGGATGAGCTGGATCAGCCTTTGCTTAAGACGTGCTACATATATTTACTTGTGGCTTTGCCTCTCCTGAGCAATGGAGTCATCCCTAATAATCGCTCCTCAGAGGACCCAAGCTCCACTGGTCAAGGGACTCTATACACAATAAAAAGACTGTTTAAAGGAGTATAGTCTATCTAACAACATACAGACAATCAGAGAATCATCTGAATGCCAGCTGTATTTACTTAGCTGTTTTTTCTATCCCAAGGATACACAGTATGTGTAATTAATTTTTCTGAAAATCAGTTGCATATTAGTTGAAAATTGACTTAATAAATAAAATTGGTAGAATATATTTAAAATACATTAATTCACTGATTTCTTACACTCGTTATTTAAAATAATAACATATGATTAAAAAATTGTTTTGGCTAAACCAAAATATCAGTTGTCCTAACCATTAAAATGTCCTGGCTGTGCTCCTAGGTGATGACAGTACTATATTTAGTCACTGAGTACCACCAGCTGTCTTGCTAACAGAAGTCTGGCATTTTCCTTAATTGAGAGATGCAGTATGTGTGAAATGATACCACTCACACTCACTCATGATAATACTAGCATGACCTAGTTGAAAGCTTTTGAATTTTTTTGCTTCTTTGTTCAGAAGAATAACAGTTGGTTCAGTACGATGTTAAAAACTGAAACCCATCCAAGAGGTTTATAAGGAATTCTCTGCAGATTATGATCTAAAATCCTCATTTTTCTGAGTCCCCCAGCAGGGAAGGGCAGGTGAGGGGGAAGAAATGGAAAATGTAGCCTTCAACATTTGACAATTACTTTCCCAGTCATCCATATCTCGCAAATTTGGGGGATGTTTTCTTTTCTTTTCCTTCTTTTTTTTTTTTTTTTCTAACTGAACACTGGGCCAGAGGTAGCCCAGGGTGTTACATTGTGGTGGACATTACTGCTATCTGTTAACCTTCTACTTTAAAAGCAATGGTATAGCCAGAGATTAATGATGGCTTTTGTTGCTGAATAGTTTGCCCCAAAATTGTAGTTTTGGATGCAATAAAATTATTTGTGAATTCTGGTTTGAACTCCTAGAGTGTAAATTTCAGAGGGGAGCCAGCGGTGCCTTTCTCAACTCCCACTCCAAGGCAGCACTGTGCTGTAGGTAGGGCAAGCAGCAGTTTGGAAATGTAACTAATGCACCACTTGCCATGAGAGCTCCTTGGCACTGGGTGATGGGTAATGTAGCTCATTTATTCTCTACTGTTGACATGCTTCCATTCATATACATAAATAAACTTTCACTAAAGCTGCAACTGAAAATCTGAAATTCCCCTTGTCAAATGTCCTAATCACCATCTTAAGAGAGATGCATATTTTTTTTTATCCCATAAATATTTATGTTTTCATTGTTAAGTGGTCCAGCCATAACAGAAGAGCCATGAGACTCCTGCCTCTGCACACACTGCACCTTAACACTTGCAGTATGTTCTG